>NW_006408519.1:59523843-59545541 GCF_000296735.1 Chrysochloris asiatica
TTTTCTGTTTCAGCCTGAAATTGCATATGAGCAAATAACTGATGGTTTGTTCCACAGTCTACCACTGGTTTTGTTTGTGCTAATAATTTGGAGCTTTTCCACCATGTCTTCCCAGAGATAGAGTGAATTTGATTTCTGAGAATTTAATCTGGTGAGTCCCATGTGCACGGTCACCTTTTATTTTGTTTAAAAAAGGTACTTGCAATGAATAACTCATTGGTCTTATAAAATGCTATCATTCAATCTCCAGTATCATTTGTACCACCAAGGTAATATTTTCCAAATGGTCCTCTTGTCAGCAGCAGTTATGAATACACCTTGATTGTATGTTTCATCAATTTTAAACAAAAAAAGTTGATTGCTATTGTTAAGTGCCTTCAAGTCAGTTCCAACTCATATTTGACCCTGTATAGGGTTTTCAAGTAGCAATTGGTGAGTTTGAACTGCTGACTTGGTGGGCCAGTGCTTATCCTATAGTACCATACCGAATTCTTCATTTTCATCATCACTGGCTTTAGTGGTTAGTGAGTAAATTTGAATGATAATCATATTAACTGATCTTCCTTGTAGGCATATGGATGTCATGCTATCATAGATAGCATTATACCTCAAGATAGTGTTTTAAATGTTCTTTTTGATGATGAATGTCATGCCTTTCTTCTTGAATTTGTCAATCCCGGCATGCCATATGATAGCCAAATTTGAAATGGCCTATCCCAGTGCATTTCAGCTCACTAATGACTAGGATATCGATCTTTCTGCATTCCATTTCATTTTTTACAACTTTTGGTTTTCCTACAGTCAAACTTCATATATTCCATGTTCCTATTACTAATGGATATTTGCAGCTGTTTCTCCTCTTTTTGAGTTGTGCCCCATCCAACTCATTTCAGTAATTTAATCTGAAATTAAATAATTTTGTGGGGATTTTATTTTCTAGTGATAGATTTTTATTTTATAGAAACTTGCTGTTGACATGATGTTGACAAAAAATACTGAAATTACCATGATCAGCCAGAGAACACAATGATATTAACAAAGGAGAAATGAAATGCCTTAATAGGCCAATAAACACTGCAAAATTGATTAGTAATCAATCTACAATTGTTGCCATAAAGTACTATCAAGTTAGTTCTGACACATAATGACCCTGTATAGGTTTTCCAAGAAATAGCTGGCGGGTGGGAGCCATTGACCTTGTGACTACACTTAGCAGTCCAGTGCTTATCTTACAGAGCCACAGCAGGACTCCAATCTGCTATTAGCATTTTATAAATATGAGGGTATGTCCAAAAATTTGTGGAAATTGTAATTAAAATGTAATGGAATTTTTCATGAACGTTAAAGGCCCTTCATATAATTTTTATTTGTAGATACATCTGTTGTTGTTATTAAGTGCCGTCAAGTCAGTTATGACTCAAATTTACCCTGTATAGGGTTTCTGAGTTGAACCACCAAATTTGTGGCTCAAATGGACTTTTTGGTCTTGTGATTTACCTTAAGGCACCAAACCAGGATTATGTAGATATATCTAGATTTCTATTACTGTTCATCTAATTCCGATTATGGGGAGCCTAGTAGCTCTGTAGGATAAGTGTTGAACTGTGATCCACGAGGTCAGTAGTTCAAGCCCACAGGTATTCCATGGGTAAAAGTTGAGGTTTGTGTCTCTGCAAAGATTTGCAGCCTAGGAAATCCTATATAGGGTCACTATGAGTTGGGACTGAATCTACAGCATATGAAACAACAGTTCCTATTAGTGGAATCCTGGTATGGCTCTGTAGGATAAGCATGGGATGGCTAATCACAAGTTCTGTGGTTTAGTTCAAACTCACCAGCTATTCCTCAAAAATCCTAAAGGTCACTATAAGTTGGAAATAACTCAGTAGAAGTTAGCAACAACAGTCCCTATTATTATATATTCCTAATTTATTTTAATAATTGGTAAATATTTACAGGGATTTAGCTATTAGATTAGTATTTCATTAAAAAAAATTTTTTTCCCAGAGGAACAAGCTTTGCTATTGTTGATAATCTGTTGTTTCCTATTTCATTAATTTAACTTATTTTTATTATTTCTATCTTTTCTTTTAAGTTTATGTAATTATTCTATTTGATTTTAAGAAAATAAACCAGTGGTGGTGGTGGTGTGCCATTGAGTCTGTTCCAACTCATAGCAAATCCTGTATATGGTTTCTGAGGTTGAAAATCTTTACAGGAGCAGAAAGCCTCATCTTTCTCCCAGGGAATGGCTGGTAGTTTCAAACTGCTAACCTTGAAGTTAGCAGCCCGACTCATAACCACTAGTAAGTGCTAAACTCAGGGCATGAAATATTTTCTTATAAGTTCAAATCAGAACTATGTCCATCAGACCACAGCTTCCATTATAGAAAACACACTACTGTAAGTTTGTTTTTGCTAATACATTTTCCTATTTACTATAGTTTGTATAACCATGTTTGGTATGTGAGAAAATCCAAGTCCATATTCTCTACATTAAAATACAATCATTTCATTCTTATTTATATAAAAATACCTGTGTTTCTTCATTTTTAGATTTCTATATTTTAAGCATAGTGGTTATGAGTCCAGCTGTTAACATCAAGGTCAACAGTTCAAAACTATCAACTGTTTCATGGAAGAAAGATGAGGTTTTCTGCTTCCATAAATATTTATAGATTAGGAAACCCTATGAAGGGTCCCTATGAGTTGAAACCAACTCCAAGACACATCACCACCACCACCCAGAGGATTGGGGTTCCTTATAGTTCCTCTCTGTCTACTAAATACCTTTAATTTTCTCCTTATCCTGAAGTTCTTGCTGTTAAAGGTGTCTGCCTCAGTAGGCCAAGTCACTTTGGAATTTTATTGTTCCTCAAATTCTAAGCTTAAGAAAACATATTTTAGATTTACGAAGAAATAAATTTGAATGCCAGCTTTGCCACAAATTAGCATTAATTAGTGATCTTAAGTAAATTGCTTTTCAGTTTTTGGTGCTATTGTGGATTAAGTATGGACTGCTATCTACAAAGTTGATTGTTTATACCCACCAGCCACTATGCTTGTGAAAGACAAGGCTGTCAGATTATCTCCATAAAGATTTTCAGTCTCAGAAACCCTATGGAGCAGTTCTCCTTGTTTTGTAGTGTCTCCATGAGTTAGAATTAGTTTGGTAACAGTAACTTTGGTTTAATTTTGGGTATGTTATATTGTTGCTAAAGGAGCTCTAGTAGCATAATGGTTACAAATTGGGCTGCGAACCTCAAGGTCAGCAGTTCGAAGCTACCAGCTGCTTCGTGGGAGAAAGATGAGGCATTCAGCTCCCGTAAAGATGTACAGCCTCAGAAACCCTGTACAAGGTTGCTATGAGTCAGAAATGACTCCATGGCACATAACCACCACCACCACATTATTGTTAGGTGCCATTGATTCAGATCTGACTCGTAATGACTTTATGTATAACAGAATGAAGCACTGTCTGATCCTGTGCCATCCTCACAACTGTTGTAACGTTTGAACTCATTGCTGTTGCCAGAATGTCAATTCATCTTTTGGTGATTCTTCCTCTTTTTCACTGACCCTTCATTTTACTAAGCATGGTGTATGTCCTTCTCCAGAGACTGGTCCCTCCTGATAACATGTCTGAGTATGAGAGACAAAGTGTTGCCATCCTCAGTTCTAAGGAGCATTCTGTCTTTACTTATTCCAAGACAGATTTGTTTGTTCTTATAACAGTTCATGGTACTTTTAATGTTCTCCTTCAACACCATAATTCAAATGTGTCAATTCTTCTATGGTCTTCTTAATTCATCATTCAACTTTCACAAGCACATGAAGCGATTGAAAATACCATGGCTTGGGTCAAGTGCATTTTAGTCCTCAAACTGATTATCTTTACTCTTTAACACTTTAAAGAGGTATTTAGCACATTTGTCTAAGGCAATGCATAGTTTGATTTCTTGACTGCTGCCTCCATGATATTAATTGTGGACCCAAGCAAAATGAATTCCTTAATAACTTCAATCTTTTTTCCATTTATCATGATGTTATTTATTAGTCCAGTTGTGAGAATTCTGCTTTCATTACACTGAGGTGAAACATAAAGTCTTTGATCTTCATAAGTAATCATTTTAATTTCTATTCTCCTCAAGCAAGCAAGGTTATGTCATCTGCATATGGCAAGTTCTTAATGACACTTCCTCCAATCCTGATGCCATGTTCTTCCTCACATAATCTAGTTCCTTGGATTATTTGTTCAGCATAGAAATTAAATTTACTTATCCCTCCTGATAACATGTCTGAAGTATGAGAGACAAAGTGTTGCCATCAAGTCAATTGTTAAGTGGTGTCAAAATGATGTCAACCCACAGCGACCCTGTGTAGGACTTCTCAGGAGCGGCTGCTGAGCTTGAACCACTGACCTTGCAGTTCAAACTGACTTTGCAGTCCAGCACATTAACCCACAACACCACGCCAGAACTCTTGAATTGAATAAGTATGGTAAAAGAATACAACCCTCATACAAACCTTTCCTGATTTTAAGCCTCTCAATATCCACTTGTGCTGTTCAAATGACTGCCTCTTGGTCTATGTATGGATTCCTCACGAACACAAATGAGTATATGGAAATACTCATTCTTTCAATGTAATCCACAGTTGTTGTTGTTTTTTTAATGATCCACACAGTTAAATGTGATTGAATAGTCAATAAAGCACAAGTCAACCTCTTTTTTCATAGTCTCTGCTTTCAGCCAAGATCCCTCTGACAACATCAATGATATCTCTAGTTTCACTTCCTCTTCTGAATCTGGCTTGGATTTCTGGAAGTTCTCTGTCGTTTTACTGTTGCAAACATTTTAAAATTATCTTCAGAAAAATTTCACTTGCATGTGACTTTTTTTTTAAGGATTTGCTGAAACTTTGTTGAAAGATTTAAGTTTGTATTCCATCAGTTTCTGAAACGCTGTTTTTCGCCAATGCCTTCAGTGCAGCTTGGACATCTTTAAGTACCATCAATTCCTGATAATACGTAACTTATTCTAATGGCTGAATGCCAACCACTTCTTTTTGGTTACAGTGACTCTTTGTATTCCTCCCATCTTCTTTTGATGTTTTAGGCATCATTCAATATTTTGTCCATAGGATTGTTCAATATCATAAGTCAAGTCCTGAAATTTTTTCTTCAGTTCTTTCAGCTGAGAAATGCTGAATGTCTTCCCCCTTGGACTTTTCTAACTCCAGCTCTTTGCACATTTCATTACAATAATTTACTATGTCTTCTGGAATTGCCCATTGAAATTTTCAGTTCAGCTCTTCTACTTTCTAGTTTCTTCCACTTGCTTTAGTTTCTCTACACTTAATAGCAAATTTCAGTCTCTTCTGCCATTCTTTTTAGTCTTTTCTTTCTTTCTCATCTTTTTCATTACTTTTTGTTTTCTTCTGTATGATGTTCTTGATGTCATACAACAACTCTTTTTGTCTTTGTGGACTTGTTTTCATTTTCTTCAACTTCAGCTTGAACTTGCAGATGAGTCACTGATGGTGTCTTCCAGAGTAGGCACCTGGCCTGATTTTGAACTTTTTCACTGTCTCTTCCCAATAAACAACATTCTTATCAATGGAGAAAAGACTGAAGTTGTCAAGGACTTTATTCTTCTTGGATCAACTATCAACACTCATGGAAGCAGCAGTCAAGAAATCAAATGACATATTGCATTAGGAAAATCTGCTGCACAAGAACTTTTTAAAGTGTTGAAGAGCAAAGATGTCAGCTTGAAGACTAAGGTGCGCCAGACCCAAGCCATTGTAGTTTCAATTACCTCATATGTATGTGAAATCTGGACAGTAAATAAAGAAGACTGTAGAAGAATTGATGCTTTTGAGTTATGGTGTTGGAGGAGAATACTGAAAATGCCATGGGCTGCCAAAAGAACCAATAGATCTGTTTTGGAAGAAATGCAGCTAGAGGGCTCCTTGGAGGCCAAGATGGCTAAACTTCATCTCTCATACTTTAGACATATTGTCAGGAAGGACCAGTCACTGGAAAAGGATATCATGTTTGGTAAGGTGGAGGGTCAAAGGAAAAGAGGAAGACCCTCAATGAGATGGATTGGCCAAGTGACAGCATTGATGAACTCAAGCATCAGTAGTTAGGTTGGCCCAGGATCGGGCAGTGTTTTATTCTGCTGTGCATAAGGTCCCTATGGGTCGGTACTGACTCAATGGTACCTAAGAACAACAACAACTTCACACAGACATAGACAATTTGATTCCTGCATATTTCATCTCGTGATGTCGTTGTGTAGTGTTGCCTTGTTATTGAAAAAAGTTATTTTGCAATGAATAAGTTATTGATCTTGCAAAATTCTATTGTGATTTATAGCACCATTTCTATCACCAAGGCCATATTTCCCAACCACTGACCTTCCTCTTTGTTTCCAACATTTACATTCAAGTCACAGGCTATTATCAATGTATCTTGATTGTATGTTGGATCAATATCACATTGAAGAAGTTGGTAGAATTTTTCATTTTCATCATTATTTTTAGGCGTTGGTGCATAAATTTGAATAATGGTGGTCTTCCTTGTAGGCATATGGATATTATCCTACATTGACAGTGTTGTACCTCAAGATATATCTTAAAATTTTCTTTTTGAAAATAAATGCTATGCCATTTTTCTTTCATTTGTTGTTTCCAGCATAGTAAACAACATGATTGTCAGATTCAAAATGGCCAATCCCAGCCCATTTCAGTTCACTAATGCATAGGATATCTATCTTTAAGCAGCACATTTTATTTGTGACAACTTCTAATTTTCCTAGATTCATACTTCATACATCCCATGATCTGATTAACGTATGTTTGGAGATGTTTTTCCTCAATTTGAGTTTTGACCCACCTGCAAATGAAAGTGCTGAAATCCTGGCTCCTTTCACATCATAATGGTCAATTCTACATTGATGAGGCAGCTCTTTCCCATTCATGTTTTGAGTGGTTTCCAACCTAATGGCTCATCTCTGGGCACTATGTCTGACAATGTTCTGCTACTATTCTTAACGTTTTAATCATCTGGCACTATATCTGACAGTGTTCCACATCTATTCATAAGATTTTAAGTGGTTAAACATTCAGAAACAACCTGCATCTCCTTCTTCCTAGTCTGTCTTAGTCTGGAAGCTCCACTGAAACCTGTTCACCATGAGTGACCCTGCTGATATTAAAATACCAGTGGTATAATTTCCCACACCCCAGCAACATGTAAGCTACCACAGCATGACAAACTGACAGTTGAGTGGTGGCTTCCATATCTCTATGCTCATAAATGAATATTTTTCTCTACTTTTGCTTTTGCACTGTCCTCCAGTTTATGTTTGGTTATGCGAGATTTAAAAAATAAATCGGGGAGTTTTCACTTTTTTACTACCCTCAGAAATGGTATATGTAGAAGATGTGTTATCTGTTTTTTGAAAAGTTGGAATATTTATATTTAAAATCAACTAGGCATAGTATTTTTTTATGAGGGAAAGGTAGATTGATTACTAGTCAATTTTGTAACACTTAATGAACTGTTAAGGCATTTAGGATCTTCCTTTTAAATACTTTTGTTATTGTTGTTATTATGTACTGTTGAATCAGTTCTGACTCACAGTGACCCTGTGGATGTACTGTTGCAACTTTTTTTTTTTTTTTAATTATCTTCAGCAAATTTTGATGTGCATGTGGTATTAATGATATTGTTAGAGGAAATCCACATTCCATTTGGTTACCTTTCTTTGGAATGGGTACAATTAGTGTTCCCATAGCTTGTTGAAAGATTTCAGTTTGCATTTCATCAATTTCTGGAAACTTGTTTATTACTGATGTCTTCAGCACACTTTGAATTTCTTTCTGTACCATCGGTTGTTGATCATATGCTTCTTCTTGAAATGGTTGCACATTAACCATTTCTTTTTGTTACAGTGACATTGTGTATTCTTTCCATCTTTTGGTGCTTTCTGCATCATTGTTGTTGTTGTTAAGTGCCACTGAGTCAGTTCTGACTCATTGTTAGACTGTATAGAAATTCTAAGGAACAGCTGGTGAGTTTGAACCACTAACCTTGTGGTTCAAACCAACCTTGTTTTCCTACAATGCGATATAGAATCCTTCAATATTTCAAGGTGAGCACTGGATTTTTTTCTTCAGGTATTTCAGCTTGAGAAATGCTGAGCTTGTTTTAGGTAAGTTGTTGTTATTGTTGTTAAGTACCTCTGAGTCAGTTCTAACTCATAGTGACTCACCTCACTCCTTAGGATGTCTGAGGAGTGGCTGGTGAGTTTGAGCCACCGACCTTGCAGTTAGCAGTCCATTCCTTATCCTACAGCACCACACCAGAACTTCTTTTTGGGTATAGTGAAATTACAATATCTACTTCATAGGGTGTTTTGAGAATTAAAATAGTGTATGAAAATTGAACAAATTATTATAGATGAAATTTATGTTTCTTCCTTTCAGAGGCTTCAAAATGCATTTTAGAATATGGATTTTCTACAGTAAATATTGATGATTATATCAACTATTATAATCAAAGGATGCTGTGGTCAAATAGACCTAGTTTTGAATACCGGTTCCACCAGTAAACAGTTTATTATTTTTCTTTATAAATGAGGATAATGATAGAATATACCTTTATAATTGTTAAAAGATTAAATGAAATAATTTATGTAAAGTAGTTGGTAATGCCTGACAACATAGTGAGCAATCTGTGAAAATGATCTATCCTTTTTATAATTCTTTTCCTTTGTACAGGGTTCAGGAGAAAAGTAAATCCCTAGGAAAGGGGTTGAGGATGCAAGAGTAGGTGTGTAAGAGAGAGGTCAAACCTTGAATATCAAATATACCTGTATGTTCATGGGGTCAGAAACTGCACCATTCACTTTGTTCATTCCCTTTTGGCTAGATCTGTATCTGGTATACATTATCCAGTTGACAAATATAGGTAAAATGAATGAACACAAATGATGCACTTACTAGAAATTGACTAAAGTATGTTATTAATGGCATACAAAAAGAAGGAATACATTTGTATAAGTCAAAAGCAGTCATCAAAGACCTGGGGACACCTGAGCCCATGAACAAGGACACAGCCATGGATGGCAGAGCTGAGAGTGAAGCATCCAGCTGATAGGAAGTGAGAGGAGACACACAAGATCACCCAAACTTGCAGATAGTACCCATTTGATCTAGTCTCGATGGTTTGATAATCAAAACTCAATAGAGGAAGATAAAACAAACAAACAAACAAACAAAACAGTTTTTGATAAAGGAAATGAGTGCCAATTGCTACAATTTGATGAATTTGACCTACACTTATGGATGTAGTTGCTCAAAATACCATCTGAGAAGGAAGGAATTTTCACATCTAATATCAATCTTATTCCCTCTGTATACAGGGTAGATAAGAAAGGACAGCTTAGACGTTGGCTATCTAACATGAGGGGGCGATAAAGGCATGAAGTGATTGCCTTACAAGTTTTTAAGAGGAAGTTTAGTTTCAGAGTGTGCGGGGGAAGGTAGAGGCCCCACTGAATACCTTTCATCTTGTCTAGATGGGTCTGGTGAAAGAGATGGGCATAAGATTCTTATGACTCAAAAGTGAGTAATTGTTATCATGACTAATTGCAACTGTCACAACTGTAAAGGTAGAAGCTTTTTAACAAAAAGAGGGGAGTAGTTAATCTTACAGTCCAGGAACACAGGACCCTAGGATTATTAAGGGAGAAGAGCACAAGCAGAGCGTGGAATCCTATCTAGAGAAGCAGCAACAGCAGAGATGGAGGCAGAGATGAAGACATGGAAAGAGGGATCACCTGAGGACTCTGGACTCATGGAAAGAGAGGGACTGGGTGTTGGCAGCCAGAAGCAGGCTTGCAGAATGTGCCCTTTGGTTTTTAAAATTATTAAGGATATTCCTGAGTGTTTCTGTGTAACTCCCCCACTCCCCCACCCCCAGCCCCCCAAAAACAATACTGCTCAATTATGATGCACGGTGGAAATTGTAATCATTGCCATGAAACGATAGTGTAAGACCAATGTTCTCCCATGCAAACTATCACTCAGTTCACAATAAAAACTTTTTTAAAAAAAGAAATGCACTCACCAAAATATATTTGTATACAGGAAACATGGGGTCCTGGTACAGTTCTGTCCAGATTAAACACTAGATTGTTAACCACAAAGTCAGTAACTCAAACATGTCAGTCACTCCCTGGAAACTCTATATAGGGTTGCTATGAGTTGAAACTGACTTGATTGCAATTAGCAACAACACAAGAAACACAGGAGTTCTTTAGCACAAGTGATCAAGTGCTTGACTGCAAGCTGAAAGGTTTTGGATTCTAACTTACCCAGAGGCACCTCAGAAGACAGACCCAGTGATCTGCTTCTGAAAGGTCTCAGCTTTGGAAACCGCATGGAGAACAATTCTACTCTGAACACATGAGTTCGTCATGAGATGGGATTGATTAGATAGCAATTCCTGGTCACTGTAGGATCAGCACTGGGCTGCAAACCACAACAGTTCAAATGCACCAGCTGCTCCTTGGAAACACTGTGAGTCAGAATTGACTCGATGGCACTGAACAACAACAACAAATAGCAACAATAGAAAACGTGTTCTTGAAGAGAACAAAAATTATATATTTTGGAAAGGAGAAAAGTGATTATCTTTGTTTTTATTTTACTCCTATCATCAGAAATCTTTTTTTTTTTTTTTTTTTTTCATCCTCTCAGAGGTGTTTTCTTCATTGACATCAGCTGACAGCCATGAAAGGCAATTCTAGGTCTTGGCCAGTTATACTGGTAGTGGACACTTGGTGTACTTGCAGGCTACATAACTAAACTTAACTCTACTTTTGAAACACCTGAAGATAATTTTTCTGTTGTTGAATATTTACAACGAATTATCCAAATAGAAATGACAGACAATTAGAGATAGAATGGGTATATAAAGTTGAAAGTTAGAGTCATGCTATCTTGCATTAAGTAACATCATTAAAATATAAATGTCAGAAATATTTTTATTGCTGGCAGCTGCCCTTCAGGAAAAAGATAAAGCCTTCTGCTCCTGTAAAGATTTACAGCCTGGGAAATCCTATACAGGGTGTATGTAAGTCGGAACTGAAGGGCACACAGCAGCAGCAATATCAGTTGTGTTATAATCCCAAAATATGGAGTATTTTTCTTATTGTTTTGGGAGATCTTTTCATTGTTTGATGCAAGAGTTCTCTATACTTACAGATTTGATTATTTCCAGCAAAAATGATACCAAATATCTCTCCTACAGCCTCTCTTTTCAGATGGATTTGATAATTCATTGCAATGGACACACAGAACTCAGACACCATACTCAAAGTTATGGTGTTTAGTAGGGAAATTAATTGGACCAGGAATATTTGTGGCATAGTTCTTCCAGTCAGGACAGCCTCTCCTCACCTGTGCCCACAGGGAGGCCTCTCCCTATCCAGCAATGTGATAAAGCTTTTTTAGGGATGCTGATAAATACTCACAGGACATTTTACCATAAGCCTCAACCTGCAAGCGTTTGAATTTAGCTCAAAGTCAGCAAAACTGCTCCCCAATTAAGTGCCTGGAGGCACCCTATTATGCAATCAAGCCTCCTGCCCCAAATCACTCAGGCACACTTGCTTTGTGGCTGGAAAGCCCACTGCTCCATCTTGTGTTGTATAGCTCTTAACTCTTGGTTCTGCTGCTGCGGCTCCTCTGCCACTTCTTTGCTCTCCTCTGGTGTCACATCTTTTCTTCCTTGGGTCAGGGAGTTCAATGTGGAGGGCTCTCAGCGTCCAAAGATGCTCTGCACTCCTGGTTCTTATATTCTGATGGTCATGAGATTCCCCCTTTTTTGCTTCTAAGGTAGCTCATTTTATTCACAGTAGAGTTCCAAGTTTTGATAATAACAATTAAGTCTGTTAACAACCATTCACAACTGAATCATATAATCAGCATCTTCACCCACCTTCTCTTACCAGATTCATCAGGGAAAAAAAATGCTGCATGGTGGGAATTACAAATACTCTGGGTTGAAGAGTCATATGAAGTAATTCACTTAACAGCATTTCCAAATGAATCCATCTATTTAGAAATATTCTACTTTTCAACTTAATCAAAAGACAAGAAGACGATACACCTCCACAAAAAATATAAATTGCCTGAGGGCAAGGATTTTTATTTTATTTTATTTTTTTCAGTAACTAGATAGTGTTTGGCTCATATGAAGCTGAATAAATATTTGTTGAAAATTAAAATATCAAATGTTAGCTTTTAGCTCTGGTAAGAATAAAAGTAGCTGATATTTTCATTATAAATTCCATTACCTGATGCAAATTCCACAAGGTTTCTTACGTGTTTCTCTTTATTAAGAATTTAATCTATATATCAATTAGAATTATTTTGTCAGAAGAAACTTCTTTGTGCTGAGTTAAATAAAAAGAGAACAGAAGTGTACATGGAATCCCAAGGCTAAGAGTCAATGACCCACTGGATGTTATCAGCCACCTCCTGTATCTATTCCACTAGTGAATTTATTTCATTCTCTCTCACTGCATTCAGTTTTATCTGAATTCCAGACATCATTGTGGGAAATGGTCCTTGATAATTCATGATGTTACATTCTAGGTTCCAGTCAGACTAAACTGAGAGTTTAGTAAAACTTACAATTATTTATAGATAAACTCATACCACAACATTAGTAGCTTTACATCTTTAGCCTAATCAGCTGTGGTGAGAGAGACCAGGCGATGAAGACTCTACATTGTGAAAATGTGTTAGTATTCACCAGATACCCTTCTCATAAAAATGTTCTGGGAAAAGTTTAGGCTTTTGACGGAGATACACTAAGTCAGATATTGGGCCAGAAGTTTTCTAGTACAAAGAGGACCTGATTAATGACAGTTCTTCTAATTAAATACCATTTCTTGATCAAGAATTGAAAACACATACTAATCATGCAAGGCAAATGATTGAGCTATTTCTAAGGGCGTCGTCCAGTGTTATATTTGGTGGTTGTTTCTACTCATAACTAGCTCTCTCTGTCTCTACAGAGACAGATATAGATGTGTGTGTATATGGTATACATACACACACCCATATACATATACTCATAAGGAAAAACAGATACATCAATAGCGACCCTGAACAGGGTTTCCAAGGCTGTAAATCTTTACAGAAGCAGAAAGCCTCATCTTTCTCCCATGGAGCAGCTGGTAGTTTTGACCTGCTGACCTTACATCAATGTATATATAGCCATAAAAATGTAGAAATAACTCCAAAACAATGAGATGATAAGATGCATACTTAAACATTAAACATAATTAAATTTTGTTTGAATTAGAAAGATTATCAGAAGAATAAAAACTTATGGAATATATAATTCCAAAGAGTTTTAGCAAGATGATAGATTATGCAGATATACCATACAGACCCTCTAAACCAAAAATACGGGAGGTCAAATGAACAGATCTTGATGATTATCCTGAAACTCTGAGTTTATAAGAAAAGTATAAAGTGGATGAATACTTACTGGGAGGATAAAATGAGCAAAGGAAGGAGACAAACGGGTGAATTGTCCACCTGCCAGGTGTGGTAGTGCCATCTTGAACTTTTGTGAGCAGTGTTGGAGGTAGACAGTGGCCTGACAGCACAGAAGACACTAGTGACTGGCAATGGGAAAGGTGCTAATCGTTCTTATTGCCCTACTCCCATAGTGACCAGAGATGTGGCTAGTCCCAATGTTCATCCACCTCCGGCTCTCTGGGAGTTCTGAGCTGTGCCAATGTGAGGCAGGTGTCAGCTATATTACATTTTGCCTTGCTTCAAATGGGTTCTGATTCAGACATACCAAACCCACAGGGCTACCAGTCAGAGACTAGCAGAAACTCTCATAACTAGATGTCCTGCCTCTAGTTATCCTCTGGTCCTGACAGATACTGATCTCAGCTACCTTAGGGGCCTACATGAATTACTTCCAGAATGGGTGCTCTGAACATAAATAAAACTTAGGTCTACAGGAACGTCATCTAGGGTGGGGAATTCTACCATCTCATCCTTCCCACACTCACCTCATAAGCTCCTTGGCTGGCAGGAATCCCCCAGGGTTTTCTCCCCTCTAACCCCTGACTGGTTTGTTTTTTTTTTAAATAATTTCTTTCCTTTCATTGTTTTTGTTTTGTTTATCTTTTTTCTCTTTGTTGCTCTCATTCTCTTACCTTGTTTTTTATCCCTTATATCTCTGCTTTCATTTTTTTCTTATTTTCTTCTGTTTTTATTTTCCCCTCTTCTTTATTTTCTTCTTTTTTAAAAAAACAAAACAACTCTGTAGTCTATTTTCCTTTTCACCTTTCCTCTCCCTAGTTTTGCTTAGGAATTGTTATAATTTTTCTCTTCTAGAGTTCCGTTATTCTATCCCTTTTCTCTTTTTAGATATTATACAATTTTTACTTGTTGCTGCCTGTATATACTTTTTTTTCTTTTTTCTCATTATCTTCTTTGTTAGATCATTTATACTGTTTTATTTTTGGCTACCAGATGATGGTTGTAGTTTCACAGGTTTGTAAAGCAGACAGGTTTTAAGTGACCAAAATCACTACTTATTTGAGCTATGGGAGCCAGTGAGCTTTTGGGGCTAATGGACTTAGTCTATTGTGATGAAAAAAATAACCTGGGGTCAATATACAGGGCTATCTTTGATTCAGTTATATAATAGTGTCAGTGAGGAAACTATTTTATAATAGGAGATAAAGGTTGAAGGTAACCATAGGGATCTTGGAAAAGGTGCACATCATCTCCAAATTCTGATGTGTGTAGTATGAGATAAATAGTGGCCTTGATTTAAGTACATGGAATAAAATCAACTATTTGAAAAAATAAATGATTTGCCTTTGTTGCAGAAAGAGGAAGCATTCTTGAGGCAGTTAAGAATTTAGGAGAACTTGTCAAAGATGTAGCATAATATTCAGAAAAAATAGGGAAGGCTAATATTGAAAACCTCTGGTAGCGTAGTGGTTACGAATCGGACTGTGAACCGCAAGGTCAGCAGTTCGAAACTACCAGCTGTTCAGTGGGAGAAAGATGAGGCTTTCTGCTTCCGTAAAGATTTACAGCCTCGGAAACCCTGTACAGGAGTCAGAACCGACTCCACGGCACATAACAACAACAATATTGAAAAAGGCTAGAAAAAGAAGACAAAGGAGTAAAGGGATGAAAAGAGAATGGATACAGGATGGTTAGGCTTGACTTGTAGAAATTACCCAAGAATTGTGAAGATCATAAGCCTGGTGAAGTTTTCTGGCCACAAACTTCCCAACAATGATAAAAAATTGTTTGGCGTCCAAAACTATCAGACGATAACAATGCTGTGGTCCAAGATTTCGGAAAACATTTTTCACTGTTGAATAGTAATGTATATTCCAGAGAACAACTAATCAGACAAAATATTGAAATCCGGACATTGGTTTATTCTCAGTCATGCTATGCAGCATTCAGTTACTTCAGCCTGAGGTGGTAGGAACAGTTGAAAAGTAAAATCAGATGGACACAGATATGAATAACAGTTCTGTTAATTCTTGGCTAATTTTTAGTGAGTTACTTAAACTTTGAGAACTTCATTTTTCTTTTCTCCCTCACAAAATTGTTATAAGGAATAAATAAAATAATATACATGAAAGGCTATTATTTTATAACTAGAAGAACACTTTCCGAAACAGAAAAGTCCAGCATGGGAGGAAGGAAAAATGGAAGATGAAATGAAAATCAACAACAGTATTAGGACCAAGTCACTAGTGCCCTAATTCTGGCAAAGCATAATGAGTGGGCCTTTAGTCTCCAGAAACACCCACGTCTTTAAAGAAATAGTTAAGTCAACAGCACAGACCTTCTTCTAGAATTGTATTCTAGGACAGACTCAGAAGGAAGAATGAAGTTTACTGAAATCTTGGTACCATCTACTCAAAAATAAACAAACACTTTCCAATGTTAACTATTTTTTTTATATATACAACAAAGAAACAACCTGTTGTATATACTTCAGTAACCAATCACCACTCATTACCTTCTCCCCTGTTGCTAAGAAATTTCTCATAAGACTAAGAACAATATTCTATTTCTTGTATGCAAATGAATGCAAACTAGGATAGTCTTCCATCTCAAGCTCAGTTGGCCAGAATAATTTAGTCTACTTTAATGTTTAAATCAAGGATAACATTTGATGTATAAAACACATGATGAATTATTCTCTATTAAAAATTTGAGCAAATACACATTTAGGAAACATTCATTGTAAAGATATAGCTAATCAAGTCTTTTGTTTTCTCTAAAATATGTTCATATCAATGCAGGGCATAATCAAATCTGTACATATAACAATTCTGCTAAAAAAATAAAAGACAAGAAAATAAGATCATTCCATGCTTAGAGGAACCTTTGTCTTTCTTCTTATCAATAAATGAAAGTCTCTTATCAAATTGTTGTACTATATACCCATAAAGCCTAACCAGTTGCTATCTATTCCGTTTCTATTCATATTGTTGTTGTTAGGTGCCATATGCACAACAGAACAAAACACTGCCCGGTTCTGCGCCATCCTCAAAATTGTTAGGTTTGAGCTCAATGTTGTTGCCACTGTATCAATCCATCTTGATGGGGGTCTTCCTCTTTTTCGCTGACTATCCACTTTTCCAAACATGATGCCTTTCTTGAGGGACTGTCCCCTCCTGATAATATGTCCAAAGTGTGAGTGATAAAATCTTACCATCCTCGCTTCAAAGGAACATTCTGGCTGGTTTTCTTCCAAGATAAATTTGTTTGCTCTTCTGGCATTCCATGGCAGTCAATATTCTTTGTCAACAGCATAATCAAATGCACAGATTCTTCTAAGATCTTCCAAACTCATTGTCCAAATTTTACATACATATGAGGATATTGATAATAGCATGTCTTGGGTCAGGCACACCTTACATGATGCACAAATGACATCTTTGTCATGAACATTTTAAAGATGTGTTTTATAGAAGACTCACCTAATCTAATACATTCATTGATTTCTTAACTGCTGCTTCCATAAGCATTGATTGTGGATCCAATAAAATTGTAGTCTTTGACAACTGTAATCTTTCCATCCTTTATAATGATGTTATTTACTATTATGAAGATTTTTTTATTACTTTACATCAAAGTGAAATCCATATTGAAGACTGTCATCTTTGATCTTCTCCATTAAGTATTTCAAGTTCTCTTCACTTCCAGCAAGGTTGTGTCATTTTCATATCGCGGGTTGTTAATGACTCTTCCTCTAATCCATTGTCTCAAACTATTTGCTCAGTATACACGATAAATAAGTATGGTGAAAGGATATAACCTTGCCACACAACTTTTTTTATTATAAACCATTATTCAGTAACCCCTTGTCATGTTCAAATGACCTTCTATGTACAGGTTCCTCATGAGCACAATTAAGTGTTCTAGAAAAGTCATTCTTTGCAATGTTATCCATAGCTTGTCATGATCACACAGTAGAAAGTCTTTACACAGTTCATAAAGCATATAAGTAAACATCTTTCAGGCAAGATCCATCTGACATCAGAAACGATAGCCTTCATTTCATGTCCTCCTCTGAATCTGGCTTGAATTTCTGGCAGCTCCCTGTCAATGTACTACTGTAGTCATTTTAAAATTATTTTCAGCAGAAGTTTACATGCATGTGATATTAATGATATTGTTCAATGATTTCTGCATTCTGTGGAGTCACAATTCTTTGGAATGGGCACATATGAATCTCTTCCAATTGGGTGGGCTCTCTTCTACTTAGTCTGTCTTAGTTTGTAGACTCCACTGAAACCTGTCCATCATGGGTGACCCTGCTGGTATTTAAAACACCAGTGATGTAACTGCCAGCTTGCTGCAACATATAAACCACCACAGTACTACAAACTGACTGATGAGTGTTGTTCACTACTCACAGCAACCATGGCATTACATACATATGTCATATATAAAAATGAAAAATAAAAATTTAAACACCAAACCCATTGCTGTAGAGTAGATTTTGTTTCCTAGCCACCCTATAGGACATAGTAGAACTGACTCATAGGGTTTTCAAGTCTGCAATCATTACTGCTGTAAAATGCCACACCTTTATCCCACAGTGAACGACTTCTGAGTCACCGGGGCTCCAGATAAAACTCCCCACGTGAACTTTCTTAGGAAACTGCAAAGTTGCAGTTAATCAAGTCTCTCTGAAAGTGAAAAAACATGTGTATATCATTCTTTTCTCCTTCCTAAATTTTAACCCCCTCCTCGCTTGAGTTTTAATTGGATCTACTCTTATTATTTGCACTATTCTAATTATAAATAATTATAAAGGAACTCTGGTAGCGTAGTGGTTACGAATCGGGCTGTGAACCTTAAGGTCAGCAGTTTGAAACTACCAGCTGTTCCGCGAGAGAAAGATGAGGCTTTCCGCTCCCGTAAAAATTTACAGCCTCGGAAACCCTGTACAGGGTCGCTATGAGTCGGAACCGACTACACGGCACATAACAACAACAACAACAACAACAACAACATATATATATATGTTTATATATATATAAAATGTAAAAATTGCTACAACCTTGTTCATGCTGGGAAGAAACGCTACTATAACACTATAGTAAATACTCTTTCTGCATCTAGCCTTCCCAAATGAAAACTTAAATAATTGGTAACAGGTTTGGGTGTGGGAAAAAATCAGCAGTACGGGAACATCAGCAGAGTGTTACATGTTAAGGGGTGCTATTAATAGATAGACTGTTACAGCTCCAGCTTGGAGAATGAAGAAAGAAATTAAATCTCCTCAATTTTAAAATGGGTTTCTCTTTTGCTGTGTGTGTGTTTGCATTTGTGTGTTACTGGTGTTTATTGTTTTAAGCAGCAAAGCAGGCTTTTGAGCGTAGTATAAAAAGGAGCTAAAGGAAGTTAGTAAGGAACACTGTATGTATACATTCAACTCTAAGTGCTATATTCCACGCTTTAAGAACCTTTGATAAGAAAGCAGTTCATATTTGAATTAATCCCAGAAATGTGTTGCCTCTGATTTTCTAAATGTTCATAAGTCTTTCCTCCCACGTTCTTTGCCTGAAATAGTTCACAGTTCTCTAGAGTGAGTGCACATGTCTAGAAGTCAGTTCTGGTCATCTTTTCTGCCCACCAGGGACGTGTGTTCACCTTCACATGTCCCTTGAGGCCAGTGTTGACAATCACAGATGACCATGTTAGCAGTGCAGGACATTCACTCACTACTACTGTACTAACTGGTAAGAGTGGAACCTAGTACTCAGAAATGCATGAAATAGGACTGAGGAGTTGTCCATTATTTGTACATGTGTGTGTTAGAGAGACATTGAAATTGGTTATTTGGTTAATGTATGCCTTAGCTACTATACGTAAACCTCATACAGCGATACCTTCTCCTTTGGTTTAAATTGCCAGCTCTTATTCTGTAGTGCCACCAGGGCATACAGTTGTTGTTGTTGTAAAGTGCCATCAAGTAAGTCCTGACTCATAATGACCATATATACAGTTTATGAAAAGCAGCCAGTGGGTTTAAACTGCCAAACCTATGATTGGCACAAGTACTTATTCTACAGTGCCATACCAGGACTCCAGGGCACACAGTAGGTACTAAGCAAGTCATTTGTAATCACTAGGTAAATGTCTAATTAAACAGAATGAATCATCCTGAATTCCCCCTCAGTACTACACAGCAAGACTGGGAAGGTAATATTAAAGGTAAATGCGAAAAAACATTCTTATATAAGGTAGGAAGACTGGAAAGAAAGGCCTAATATTCTGCTCCCCAAACTTAGCCATGAAAAGCACACTGTCCATCTTACTTGATTTGGACATATCACCAGGAGAGATCAATCACTGGAAGAGGATTTGTTGTGAAAATGGGCTAACAGATAAGCTGCTTAAATATGGGCTAGATCCAATACTTCCCCTACTAGCTGTATTAATATATAACTTACTCTCTCCTTGCATTTTAGGTCTTTGTAAAAGTACAAATATTGTTAAATTTTTGAATGATTAGATGAGATGATACAAAAAAGCATTGAGCACAGCACTTGATATAGAATATGTCAACGTATTTGTTGTTATTATTAGGTGTCATCGAGTCTGTATTGACTTATATCAGCATTATACAAAACAGAAGAAAACATTGCCCATTGCCTAGTCCTGCGACAATCTCACAATCCTTGCCACACTTGAGCCCATTGCTGCTGCCACTGTGCCAATCCATCTCGTTGGGGATCTTCCTATTTTTCTCCAACCTTCCACTTTACCTAGCAGGGACTGGTCACTCCTGATAGTATGTATGAAGTATAAGAGATGAAGCCTGGTCATCTTAGATTCTAAGGAGCATTCTGTCTGTACATTTTTCCACACAGATTTGTTTAGTCTTCTGGCAGTGCATGGTACTTTTAATATTCTTCTCCAACAGCGTAATTCACATGCATCTATTATTCTAACGTCTTCCTTATTCATTATCCAAATTTCACATGCATATAAGATCATTAAAATTCTATGGCTTGGATCAAGCATACCTTAGTCCTTAAATTGACATTTTTGCCCTTCAACCCTTTAAAGAGGTCCTGTGAAGCAGATTTGCCTAAAGAAACATGTGTGTGATTTCTTGACTACTGCTTACATGAGTGTTGATGGTTGATATGAGCAAAATCAACCATCTTTGGCCATTTCAATCTTTCCCCCATTTATATGGAAGTTGTTTATGTGTCCAGTTGTGAGTATTTTTGTTTTTTCTTACATTGTGGTATAATCCATACTCGAGACTTTGGTCATTGATTTAATCAGTAAATATTTTAACTAATCTTCACTTTGAGCAAGCAAGGTTGTATCATGTGCATAGCACATGTTAATGAGTTTTTCTCCAGTCCTGATACCAAATTTGTCTTCATATAATCTAGATTCTTGGATTATTTGCTCAGTATACAGAATGAATAAGTATGGTAAAAGAATACAACCTTGGCACACACCTTTTCAAAGTTTTCAACAATTCAATGTTCCCTCATTCTATTCAAATGACTGTTCTTGGTCTATGTTCCTCATGAGCACAATTAAGTATTCTGGAATAGTCATTCTCTGGGATGTTGTCCAAAACTTGTCATGATCCACACAATCAAAAGCCTTTGTGTAGTCAATAAAGCACAGGTAAACACTTTTCTAATATTCTCTGCTTTCAGCCAAGACCAATCTGACATCAGCAATGATATCCCTCATTTCATGTCCTCATCTGAATTCAGCACGAAACTTTGGCAGTTCTCTGTTAATGTATTGTTGCTCCAGTTTTTAAAATTATCTTTAGCAAAATTTTTCTTGCATGTGATATTAATGATATTGTTTGATGATTTCCTCATTCTATTGGGTCACCTCTCTTTGAGTGGGGACTAACATGGATTTTTTTCCAATCAGTTGGCCAAGCAGATGTCTTTCAAATTTCTTGGCAGAGATTAGAGAGTGCCTCCAGTGCTGCATCAGTTTCTTTGAAAGATTTCAAATTGTATTCTGTCCATTTCCAGAGGCTTGATTTTCGACAAATGCTTCAGGGAACCTTGGACTTCTTCTTTCAGTAACATTGGCACTTGACATAT
>NW_006408519.1:59545931-59547327 GCF_000296735.1 Chrysochloris asiatica
TTTTTTTTTTTTTTGTCTTCTTAATGACCTTTTTCTTTCTTCTTGTATGATGTTCTTGATGTCATCCCACAACTCTTCTAATCTTCACTCATCATGTCTAAAACACCAAATGTGCTCTTGAGATGATCTCTAAATTCAGGTGGGATATAGTCCAAGTCATATTTTAGCTCTCATGAACTTGTTTTAATTTTATTCACTTTCAGTTTATATATGAAAATTAATGATCTATTTCACAGTCTACTCCTGGCCTTGTTTTGGTTAATAATATGGAACTTTTCCACCATCTCTTTCCACAGATGTAGTCAATTTGATTTCTGTGTATTCGGTCTTGTGAGGTCTTTTTAATCTTTTATGTTGTTTAAAAAAGGTATTTGCAATGAAGAAGCCATTGGTCTAACATCATATACTGTGATCTCCAGCATTATTTCTATTACCAAGGCCTATTTCCAAGTGTGGCACTATGGGTTAATGCTTTTGACTGCAAAATTGGTTTGAGCCCCAAGAGCAGCGTCTCAAGTGCACCAATTGCTCCTCGAAAATCCTATATAGGATCGCTATGAGTTAGAACCGACTTGACGGCACTTAACAACAATCGCAATACTTCCTTTGTTTCCAACCATTTCATTCCAATCATCAATAATTATTAATACATCTTTACTGCTAATTTTTGATTAATTTCAGACTAAAGAAGTTGATAGAATTCTTCAATTTCATCTTCACTGGCTTTAGGACTTATTGCTTAAATTCGAATAATAGTGATATTAACTGGTCTTCCTTTTAGGCGGATAGGCATTATACTACCACAGACAGAATAGTATTTCAAGATAGACCTTGAAATGTTCTTTTTGATGGTGAATGTGACACCATCAAATGCGATTGTCAGATTCAAAAGCCTGATACAAGTTCATTGCAGCTCACTAATGCTTAGGATATCAATGTTTATGTGTTCCATTTCACTTTTGACACTTCTCAATTTTCCTGGATTCATGCTTCATACATTCCATTTTCTAATTGTTAATGGATGTTTACAGCTGTTTCTCATTTTAAGTTGTGTACCATCAGCAAAAGAAGGTGCTAAAAGCTTAACTCTACTTGTGTCATCACTGTCAAATCTACTTTGAGAAGTCAGCTATTTCTGAGGCATGTTTTGAGTAAAATATACTTTTAGTAGTATAGATGACAATCCCTTCTTTGAAGAATTAAATAAACCAAAAAAAAAAAAAAAAAAGTAAAACTATGATATTCATTAATAGCTCTTCCAATACTGAAAGCCATTCATTTGTTGTTGTTAGGTGCCATCGAGTCAGTACCGACTCATAGCAACCTTATGCACAGCAGAACAAAACACTGCCTGATCCTGGGCCAACCTCACTACTGTTGCCATGCTTGAGTCCAT
>NW_006408519.1:59547844-59550628 GCF_000296735.1 Chrysochloris asiatica
CTGAAGGCTGTGCTCTTTGATCTTCACCAGTAAATGTTTTAAATCCTCTTCACTTTCAGCAAGCAAGGTTGTATCATCTGCATATAGCAGGTTGTTAATGAGTCTTCCTCCAATCCTGATGCCACGTTTTTCTTCATATAACCCAGTTCCTTGGATTAGTTGCTCAGCATACAGGTTAAATAAATATAATGAAAGAATACAACCTTGTCACACACCTTTTTAAATTTTAAACCATTCGGTGTTCTCATGTTCTGTTAGAACAACTTCCTCTTGGTCCAGGTCCAGGTTGCTCATGAGCACAATTCGCATTTTAAATACCAGCAGGGTCACCCATGATGGACAGGTTCAGATGAACTTCCAGATGAAGACAGACTAGGAAGAAAGAGTGACAAACTACCTCCAAATATTTAGTAACTGAAAACCTTATGAATATCAGAAAAACACTGAAAGCCATAGAAACGATGCAATACCATTGACAAGATATCAGTGTTTCTAGAGTTGTGGACATAATGAACTAGATGAATCTTTATTTTATAACAAACCTAAAATACTCCCTTTTAGGCTTTCCAAAGATTCCATTAGCTGCTGTCAAGTCGGCTCTGATTCATAGTGACCCCATGTACAACAGAATGACACATGACCTGGTCCTGCATCAACTTCATGATTAACAGCAGCGTGCTTGAGTTCATTAATGTAGCAGCTATGCATTTGAGTGTCTCCCATCATTATAGCAGACAATATTTTGTTGTGATTCATGAGATTTTCATTGCCTGAATTTTAGAAGTAGATTTCCAGGTTTTTCTTCCCAACCTTAGACTGGATGCTTTATTGAAACCTGTCCACAGTGGGTGTCCCTGATGATTTTTGAAATCATTGGTGACATAGCTTCCTATATTATAGCAATAATAAGCCACCAGAGTGAGACAAACTGACCAAAAGGTATTAAAAAGATAAAATAAGGTTTTTGTAAACTGTCTTTCTTATTTTATCACGTTTTAAATGACCAACTGCATGCTTAGTTTTTAATTCCTGCTTTCCTTCTTATAAACTTAGAAAATTGTTAGAAGGTTTTTTTAAAAAAAAAAAACTCTAAGCATATTTGGGTAATCCTAGTAATTTTAATTCATTTTGTAAATATTTCCCAGACTATACTTTTAAAGAAATATTTTATGCCTTTTTTGAAGACTTAGTATTCACTATTCTCAACATACTTCATTGTATACTAGAGCTCCAAAAGTGTTCTGAATAAAAATGACTTGCTGGGATTTAGTAATACTTCATATTTACATAATTTCTTTAATAGATTTACATATAACTGTCAAGCAATTATTCTGGTTATGCTTTGAATTTTAAACTCTTCTTATCTGTCAGACAATGTAAAATAATTTCCAATGCATTTTTCTAAGTATTTTTCTTATCTGATTATATGCACACATAGCTGACACTTGATGAATATTAATTATGCTTTGAAAGAACATAAAATAGATTCTTTTTCATTCTAGGTCTTATTGACCTCTAGATAATTATTAAAAAAGAATGATTTTTTTTCTTAAATTTATCATGAAAGAACATATTCAAGGTTTCCCTCCAATTAAGATGCTAATTATACCACCATCAACTACTCTAGTAAAAATATCTTTACTGTGGCAGATGTTTCACATAAATTCTGCTTTATAAAGTTGGTTGTTGCTTTTAGCAAAGAGCAATCCAACCTGGTTTTCTAACAAGGAACGTAATAGGTTGTCCTGCTTTTCTGAAAGCCAACAAGAGCTCCAATGATAAGCCATGTTGAAATTTCAGACATTCCAGAAGGCACTTTGAAAACATGAGTCAACATGGCTAAAAGAATACAGTTTGGTACATGTTACAATATGAATAAACCTTGAAAACATTATGCTGAGTGAAATAAGTCAGCATAATACCACTTATATAAAATACCTAGGATAGGAAATTACATAAAGAGCAAAGAGTCAGAACTGACTCAACAGCAACAGAATAGGGTTTGGTTACAAGGACAGGATGAACACAAAAGAGGCCTTAAAGTCTCTATTCATGTTAGAAACTTATGGAACTCCCAAGCAGCAAATGCTATCAGTGATATTTTTTTTTCTTTGCCTATCACTGCAGACGTTAGACCACTGTGGTGCTTATAACATCGCAGGAGCTTTCTAAAAAAATATGTGTCTGTTTGTCCCAAGCTAGATTCATTAGGCAGCAAACTTAAAGAATATTTTTATGAAAAGAAAAAAAATATGTTAACAAAAACCTAATTTTAAAAATTAAATGTAACATTAAGCTTTTCATTAAAGTCTGTGAAAAAACAAAGCTTGTCTTCACTCCTTCCAAAAAATAGTGTATCATTAACATTCCTGTGATACTGGCTAGAGACAGAGTGATTAGGAATGGAAAACAAAAGCAGATTCCAATTACTGAGATTGTTGAGTATGTTTTAAAAATTAATATTCAAGCAAACTTTCTCATATATCCTTGTTATTGTTAAATGCTATTGAGTCATTCTGATTCACAGCAGCCATGTATAGGTTTCCAAAGAGAAGCTGGTGGATTTGAACTGCCAACCTTGTGGATCACAGTCTAGTGCTGATCTTACAGCATCACACCAGAAATCCTCATAAACCCTGAAATATTCAAAATTCCTTAATGAACAATTTTCCTTTGCAATTTATGTAACTTAATTTCCAAGATTTCCTCAGGTCCTCACATTTAACCATTCCACTAATATAAGACTAAGTCCTGGTGTGGCCCTGTAGGATAAGCACTGGACAG
>NW_006408519.1:59551009-59556613 GCF_000296735.1 Chrysochloris asiatica
GTTTTTTCCACTGTACATGCTTTCTGTCTTGGCTCTTTTAAAAAATCCATCCTCTACCTAAACATTAGACTATTATTTTATCATAATCATTACCATAATATTCCTTAATGGTCTATTCTTATGTATACAAATACTAAGGCAATCTCTAGTGAAGGATTTATAGTGGCTTGTGGGTTTTTCTTATTTGTATTAGTGACACAATTATTTTATAAGAAAATAAGTTATCCCACCCTAACTCTTTGTTACTGGTTTTACTGTTTTAATGATCCTATTATCACTGCTCTGATAGAATGCTAGGATGAGAGCAGTAAACAAAAGAAAGACTAACATGAGATTCTAATTTTTAGTATAAATCAAGCAGACCAACAGAAGTTGGAAAAGGACACAAAGAGCATTTTTGGAAGATGTTCAAAATCCAGTCATAACCAGTATTGCTCTGATTTACTGTATCTCCTGCCTGCTTGCTCTTTTATTTAAGTGACCCAGGCTTCCTTTCTAAAGTCAATGCTGGAACGATGTCAAATTCAGATGAAATTCAACAGGAAAGAAGGCATAAACAAAACCCAAATGAGAACTTGACATCCTTAATATCCAAGCACATGGGTCAGAGATCATTAAGTTATTTCATCTAACTACATAAATTAGTTTATATCCAGAATCTGAAATAAATCAGACAGAAGTTGATGAAAATTAGACAGTGACTCCAAAAGAAGGCTTGCCTCATTCCTTATATCTCATCTTTAGACAGTCAAGGAACACTTTATGTGCTTCTGTTGGTAGTGTGTTGAATACATAACTTTAACTCTTTTTCCTACATACATGAATACAATAACCATTACATAATATGAAATAAAACCTAGAAAGGAATTACGTCATGGCTAATTAACTTATGGAAACATACAGATAGACATATGAGAAATGAAATTCTATACTGCAAAACAATGCTAAGGAGATAGAAATACCCATCACACTGATATAAAAAGATGCTGCATAGTTTTCATGGTTGAAATTAAGTTAGGTATACACATGGAAAAAAAAATAAATCACTGTATTTAGTTCTTTGGGCCAAAATTGCACAGAGGTATTAGCAAAATATAGAAGTAAAAATTCTATAGCAAGTTTGAGACATTAACATAACCTTGACATATTTTTAAAGTCACTAGAATAGATATTACATTTGGTTTAGGTTTCTCAACATAACAGAATTCAAGACTCATTACAATAGGGAAGATCTATTTTCAACTGAAAACATAAGTCAATTAGTATTTCCATAAAATGGGATTCTGCTTCTTGAATTCAGCTGACTGTTTCAAAAAGTATTCTTACTCAGGCTAAATTGTCTAGAATATTCCTAACAATGCCTACACTGGGTAGAAATGCAGCCTCAACAACCTTAAAATTGGTCTTTTCTGTTTTCACATTTTAGTTGTCTAGATTTACCTCAAGGTTAATTAAAATCCCCAAGGTATGTGAAAACTCTCAAAAAATCTTATATGTTATATCACTCAGTCTCAGTAGTCCTTTAAAATTGCATTCAAGTTTGTTATTAAATTAGATGTACATTATTATCATAATTCTTGCACTTTTATATTTCAGCCAGATATTAAAAATATTTGAGAACAGACATCATCACATAACACATAGTAGACATTCAATAGAGCTTACTGAAGAACTGTTATGTTTTTCTTTTTTAATTTCCAATCCACTATTCTATAACAATTCATTGTCTCTGGGGAGTGTGGTGACTCTGTGTGATTAACACTGGACTTCAAATTACAAGGCAAGCAGCTGAGCTCACCAGCAGCTCTGAGGAAGACAGATAAGGCTTTCTGCTCCTGAAAATATTTACAGCCTCAGAAATCAAATACAGGGTTGCTATCATTTGGAAATGACTGAAGGACATCTAACGACAATAATCTCTTATTTTATAACCAATTAATTTTCTCTTCAAAAGCAAAACAACAACAACCACAAAATCCTTCACTCATATAAGGCATAATACTTATAAGTGATACACAAAACAAAGCCAGTTGATTCCGACTCATGTTATTGCTGTTGTTAAGTGCCATCAAGCCTCCTGCCATATATAAGGCTTCCAAGATTATAAATCTTTATGGGAGCAGAAAGCCTCATCTTTCTTCCATGGAGCAGCTGGAGGGTTTGAACCACCAACCTTGCAAGTAGCAGTTCAATGCTAATCTCGTAGGGCAATCATGGCTCCCTTTTTAATAGTTGTTGTTGTTATGAAGTGCCATCGAGTCAGTTCCAGCCCCATAGCATCCCAGTATAGGGTTTCTGAGGAGCAGTTGGTGAGCTTGAACCACCAACCTTGCAGTTCATATGGCTTTGCAGTCTGGCACATTAACCCACAGTGCCACACCAGGACTCCTGGTAGAAAGTAGAAAGTGAAAAGTATTTAAAATTTAGCTATAGCTATATTTTGCCTATTGTTATAAATATGATGTGGGGATCATTGTTGTTGTTGTTGTTGTTAATTGCCATTGAGTTTATTCCAACCCATAGCGAGCCTGCATAGGATTTCTAAGGAGCAACTGGTAAGCTTGAACTGCCAAGCTTATGGTTCAAACTGACTTGTAGTCCAGTGCATTAATCCACAGCACCACATCATGGCTCCTAGCAGTGACAAAATTTCTTCCCCTAAATATCAATTTGGAGTCCTAGTGTGGTGCTTTAAGATAAGCACTAGACTGTTAACCACAAAGTCAGCAGTTCAAAACAACCAGTTGCTCCTAGACTCGCTATGAATCAGAACTGACTCGGCATTTAACAACAACAACAAAAGCAAATATCAATTTGTATGTCATATTGCATAGTGGTTATGAGTCAGACTGCTGACCTCAAGTTCAATAATTTAAAACTACCAGCCATTCCCTGGGAAAAAGATGAGGTTTTCTGCTCCCATAAAAATTTACAGCTTTGGAAACCATATGCAAGGTTGCTATGAATCAGAATGGACTCCACAGCACACTACCACCATCTTCAAAGAAGTTATTCCTGGCACATTCACTTACTTATGGGTTTCCACTTTATTTTCTTCATAACTTCATTACCAGAAATTATCTTAAGTATTCATTTAATTTGATTATTTATATACTAAAATCTGCCTCTCACCACCAGATTATGAATTTTGTAAGAAGAGAACTGTCTCTTAATTTTGTTCATCGATGCATCCCCAATGCCCTGAAGAGTACATGGTACACAGTAGGTAGTAAATAAAGGTGTGCTGAATAAATTAATGAGTAAATGAATGAAATAGAATAAATATATAAAGGAAAAGTAGTCAATGACTTTGGCCTAGGATATAATTGGTTCTCAGTGAATAAATGAGTAAATCTATATCATTCCTATCAACAAAAGCATTAATTAAAAAAAATTTTTTAAGTTATTATCAGATCAATTCCTACTCATAGAGATCAATATGATCATTAACAAAGGAATGAAATCTGGTCACGTGGGTAATATAGACAAACTTATGAATCAAAGTTATTATCACCAATTTGTGATGCCCAGCACTTATCTGTCAGTTTATTTTAATATGGTGGCTTGCATGTTGTGATTCAGGAAGTTACACTATCAGTATTTTAAATACCAGCTGGTTAAACCCATGGGAGATAGTTTTCAGCCGAGCTTCCAGACTAAGACAGACAGGAAGAAGGAACAGTTGACTGCTTATGAATATTTAGTCACTGAAGATTTAATGAATAGCAGTGGAACACTGTCAGCACCAGAGTACTGAGTACTGAAACATGATAAATAACACCAGAATATTGTCAGGTATAGTACCCGAAGAGGAGCCCCTCAGGTGGGAAGGTACTCAAGGTACAACTTGGGAAGAACAGCCTCTTCAATGTAGAATTGAACTTGATAACTGAGTGGAATAAAGCTCTACAGACCTTTATTTAATGATGGGGCACAACTCAAAGTGAGGAGAAAACATCTGTAAAGACTCATCAATAATTGGAATATAGAATATAGGATGTATGAATCTAGGAAAACACAAAGCTGTCAAAAATGAAATGGAGTGGATAGACACATCATAGTTCAGGTGTTGGGGAGGGTAATACACAAGAAGGGGTGGAGGATGGAAGAACAAGGTAGACAGGAAACCATTTAGGCAGGTTTCCATGGGCTAAATGGGACAGAGGTAAATAGTGATGTATGCTCAACCTTGGAATGACAGAGCTCTGTGATAGAGATTGAGGCATAGACTGAATGGGTAAAAGAATAATGTTAAGATGCTTGGCTGTCTTATGAATATTGGATTCCCTTGCCTACTATTATAAAATACACATTTGAGTGGGATAAAAAGGAATATCGTGAAACATGATTATAGAAAGCTTATAAGCCCATCTGCAACCTATAACTGATTGGAATACCTAAATGAGATGCTAGAACTTGTCCAGTGAAAGAGGCTTCTAGTGGATCCTTTGTAGTGTATAAGACCTTAAATGGAATCCTGATTTCCATCCAGAACCTTCTGAGGTGGGATATTCCCACTTGAAAGGACAAGTATACCATCTTGGAGCAGCTAAAGAAATAAGAGATACTTATTAAAAGAAAGACCAGCAGGAAAAATTAAAAACAAAAATGGTAGTCTGGTTGGCTACTACAAGAACAAGCATGTTGTTCGCTGGGGAACCATCAAGGCAAGCAACCAAGTCCCTTCAGGACAAACCCCCTTCCAAGACTGAAACGCAAAAGGAATACATAAGCAAGCATGCAAGCTTGCTGTTGACCGCATTGGTCTACTGGTGAATGGAAGTGGGGGAAAAGCAGCAATGAAGTTGTGGACTGAGTTAGACCACATCCCATCAACCTGGAGAGGAGAGAGAGAAGAACAGCTGGTTTGTCCAAAATATGATGAGACCTGGGGACTCCTGGGGCCATGGACAAGGATATATCCATGGAGGGCTAGATCTGAGAATGAAGCATCCAGCTGATATGAAGTGAGGGAAGACACACAAGAACAAACTTGCAAATAGTACCCATTTGACCTAGCTTTGATGGCTGAATGATCAGAACTCAACTAGAGGAAGATAAAAATTTTTTGATAAAGGAAACAATTTGATGAACTTGACTTATACTTATGGATGTGGTAGTGGTGGTGGTATGCCATGGAATCAGTTGTGACTCATAGTGACCTGTATAGTGTTTCTGAGGCTGTAAATCTTTATGGAAGCAGAAAGCCTCATCTTTCTCCCATGGAACCACTGGTAGTTTTGAACTTCAGACCTTGAGATTAGCAGCCCAAGATCATAACCACTATGCTACCAGAGCTTCTTATATTTATAGATGTAGTAGCTTAAAATATCAACCAAGAGGGGAGGAATTTTCACATTAAGGATCATTTCCATCCCCTCAGTACACAGGGTTGATAGGAATGGGCAACTTAGATATTGGCTACCTAAAATGGGGTGGGGAGGGGGTTCTAAAGGCATGAAGTTACTGGCTTACAAGTTTTCAAGAGGGAGTTTAGTTTCAGAGTATGCAGGGGAAGGTAGAATCCCCGCTGAATAGATTTCATCTTGTCTAGATGGGTCTGGTGAAAGGAGATGGAGATAAGATTCTTATGATTCAATAGTA
>NW_006408519.1:59557726-59569841 GCF_000296735.1 Chrysochloris asiatica
TGATTATGAAATTGAAAAATTCTACCAACTTCTTCAGTCTGAAATTGATCAAACACACAATCAAGACTGATAATTACAGGTGATTGGATAGAAAATGTGGAAACAAAAAGGAAGTATCACTCACTGGAAAAATATAACCTTGGTGATAGAAACGATGCAGGAGATCACATTATAGAAATTTGCAATACCAATGACTTGTTGATTGATACATCGTTTTAAACTACATAAAAGATGACTGTACCCAAGGACCTCACTAGATGGCACACAAATAAATCAAATTGACTACATCTGTGGGAAGAGATGGTGGGAAAGCTCCATATCATCTGCCAAAACAAGACCAAGGGCAGATTGTGGAGTAGATCATCAATTGCTATGTAAGTTAAGATTGAAGGTGAAGAAAATTAAAATAAGTTCATAAGAGCCAAAATATGACCTTGAACATATCCCACATGAATCTAAAGATCATCTCAAGAACCGATCTGAAGCACTGGACATTAGTGACCTAAAACCAGAGAGTTATGGAATGGCATCTAGAACATCACACAGGAAGAAAGGAAAAGACCAAAATGGATGTCAAAAGAGATTCTGAAATTTGCTCTCCAGCAAGACATGAGGTGGTAAAAGAGCTGAGTAGAAAATTTCAAAGGGAGATTGAGAAGATAAGTAAAGTATTATAATGAAGTTTGCAAAGACCTGGAATTAGAAACCAAAAGGGAAGAACATGCACAGCATTTCTCAAGCTGAAAAAACTAAAGAAAAAATTTCAAGCCTCAACTTGCAATACTGAAGGATTCTATGGGCAAAATAAAGAATGATGTAGGAAGATAGAAGGAATATGCAGAGTCACTGTATCATAAAGAAATTGTTGATGGTCAAGCATTTCAAGAGGTAGTACATGATCAAGAGCCAATGGTACCGAAGGAAGAAATCCAAGATGAGCTGAAGGCATTGATAAAGAACAAGGCTCAGCAAATTCATGGAATACAAAATGAATTATTTCAACAAACTGATGTAGCACTGGAAGCACTCACTCATCTCTGTCAAGAAATTTGAAAGACTGCTAACCTGTTCAACTGATTAGAAAAGATCCATATTTGTGCTCATTCAAAAGAGAGGCAACCCAATGGAATGTGGAAATCATCAGACAATATCATTAATATCACATGCAGGTAAAATTTATTTTAAGAAAATTCAAAAGGGCTACAACAGTGCATTGACAAACAAAAGCCCGAGATTGAAGCTTGATTTAGAAAGGGACGTGGAAAAAGGGATATCACTGCTGATGTCAGATGAATCTTGGCTGAAAGCAGAGAATACCAGAAAGATGTTTACCTGTGCTTTATTGACTGAACAAAAGCTTTCAACTGTGTAGAGCATGACAAGCTATGGACAACGTTTTGGAGAATGGATATTCTGGATCACTTAGTTGCACTCTTGGGGAACCGGTATATAGACCAAGAGGCAGTGACTCAAACAGATCAAAGGAACCCTGAATGGTTCAAAATTAGGAAAGGTATGCACCAGGGTTATATTCTTTCACTTTATTTATTGAATCTTCATGCTGAGCAAATAATATGAGAATACGGAATATATGAAGAAAAATGTGACATCAGGACTGGGGGAAGACTCATTAATATCCTGTGATATGTATATGATATAACCTTGCTTGCTGTAAATGAATACCGATGAAGACCAAAGACCACAGCCTTCAGTATGGGTTGCACCTTAATGTAAAGAAAACAAAAATCCTCACTACTGGACCAATAAATAACATCATAATAAATGGAGAAAAGATTGAAGTTGTCATAACTTCATTTTACTTGGATTAACCATTAACACTCATGAAAGCAGCTGCCAAGAAATCAAATGACTATTGCATTAGGCAAATCATCTGCACAAGACCTCTTTAAAGCGTACCTGAACAAAGAAGTCAGTTTGAGGACTAAAATATGTCTATCCCAAGCCATGGTATTTTCAATAGCTTCATATGTGTAAGAATTAGGGATCTGTGTCACATTGACTACGATGGGATTTCCAGAGGCTTAGCAGTTGGGATGGGTTTATTCCCATGGTGACAAAACCTAATACAGACATAGTTAACTCTATGAGTGATGATGAGTAGCCAATCAACTAAAGGGCTGTTTCCTTGGGGGTGTGGCATGTTCCAAAAATAATGGAAACATGGGAAATATTCTCTCTCTTCCTCTGGTACCTGAAACCCTACAATTTAAGTCATTTCCTTGACAAAAACTTCTCTTTCACTGGCTTTTCTTCTCTAGAAAACCTAACTTTAGACATGTGTTACTGAGAGAGTGGGGTTCTAGAGAAAAAACAAAATCACAAGAATGAGTTTTCTAAATTGGTTCTCAAGTCTGACTAATTTTAACAGCCCTGATATAGGGTGGAGGCATGTCTGACCTCAACTTCATAGGACTCAGCCTTGGTCTAATTTTGAGTTTAATTATCTTTCCCCCTTGTGAAGTCAGAGGAGATCAGACATGGTCCCCACATGGTTTTTACAGTTGGCATCAGGAGCGGGATTTATTGCAATGGCTCCAGATTCATGGAAGCAAGAGGTTTTATAAGAGAAAGAATGAAGGGTCATTGGATAAAATGTTTCAGCTGAGGGGAAAGCAGTTTCTGGAGATGCCTGGAGCTACTGTCAGTCTGGTTAAACTAGATGGCTAATATTTGGCCTATTGGGTTCCACCCTGCCTGAGCCCAAGTCCATATGCATATGTTGTTGTTGTTGTCAGGTGCCATCGAGTCAGAACCAACTCATAGAGACCCCATGCACAGCAGAACGAAACAATGTCCAATCCTGGGCCAACCTCACTACCGCTGCCACACTTGACGCCATCAATGATGCCACCTGGCTGATCCATCTCATTGGGGGGTCTTCCTCTCTTTCTCTGACCCTCCATCTTACCAAGCATGACATCCTTCTCTAGCGACTGTTCCCTCCTGACAATATGTCCAAAGTATGAGAGACGAAGTTCAGCCATCTTGGCCTCCAAGGAGCACTCTGGCTACACCTCTTCCAAAACAGATCTATTGGTTCTTTTGGTAGTCCATGGCGCTTTCAGTATTCTCCTCCAACACCACAATTCAAAGGCATCAATTCTTCTACAATCTTCCTTATTCACTGTCCAGCTTTCACATCCATATGAGGTTATTGAAAATACCATGACCTGGGTCAGGCGCACCTTAGTCTTCAAGCTGACATCCTTGCTCTTCAACACTTTAAAAAGTTCCCGTGCAGCAGATTTGCCCAATGCAATATGTTGTCTGATCTCTTGACTGCTCCTTCCGTGAACGTTGATAGTTGATCCAAGAAGATATGAATAGAGTTAATTCAAGGGCCAAGAAAAGATTGAATTTAAGTGTTTTAAAAGGTTTCAGTGTTTGACTGCCTTAGGGATGCTGGGTTCTCCTGCCTCTATTGCAAAATAGATTTACTTATGTGGTAGAAATGGATATTGAGAATTATGATTACAGAAAGTTTGTAAGCCTATACTTGATTGTATTAGCTAAAAGGTAAGTTTGAATTTTCTCAGAGAAATAGACATCTTGTTAAGATTTTGCACAGTATGGGGCCTTTGGTGGAATAGGTGGAATACTGAGCCCCACCTAGAACCTTCAGAGTTGGAACACTTGCATTTGAAAAGACATGTAGACCAACTTGAACTGCTGGGAGAACCAGGAGATTCATGATTGAAAATAGAGTAAAAAAGTGGACAGTTAGGCTTTTTTGAGTTTGGGAGGCATCAAAGCAAGGAAATTTGGCCCATCAGAGACAACCGCCTTCTAGGACTGAAAGTTAAAGGTAACTGGTGAGATGTATACTCACTGATGTCCACATGGGTCTACTTGTGAGTGAAATTGGGGGAAATGCATCAATGAAGAATTGGGCTGAGTGTGGACATGTTCCGTTGGCACCTGTTCACCTTAAGATGAGAGAGAGACGAGGAAGAGCTTACTGGTCTGATGTTCAGAGAGTTGTGTGAATTCCCTGAGTTCACATGCACTGACCTAGCCCCTGGGGATAGGCCTGAAAGTGAAGGGTCAACTGGTCTGAAGTGCAAGGAGGTGTGTGTGTGAACTCCCAAACTTGCTGCTGGTACCCATTTGACCAAGTTTGGATGGCTAGGATTGAGCTGACCAGACGCTGACTAGATGAATACAAAAATGTTCGGTACTGTGAGCAAGTGTCCATTGCTATAATTTGATGAACTGGACTTTGCTTATGGATGCAGTTGCCCAAAATTTCAGCCAGAATGGACGATTCTTCAGACCAAGGACTATGTGTGTCTTCAGTGTACTGGGTTGATTGTTATTGCATTGCTGTTAAGTCCCATCAACTTGGTACCAACCCATAGAGACCCTGTATAGGGTTTCCAAGGAGTGGCTGATGAGCTTGAACCATTGTGTTGTTGTTGTTGTTAAGTGCCGTCAAATTGATTCTGACCCATAGAGACCCATATAGGGTTTCTGAGGAGCAGCTGGTAAGCTTAAACCACCGACCTTGCAGTTCAAATGGCTTTGCAGTCTGGCGCATTAACCCACAGCGCCACACCAGGACTCCACTGTGTTGATATGGATGGACAATTTATACATTGGCTGACAAAAATGGGGTGACTATGAAGGCATGAAATGGCTGACTTACAAGTTTTCATGGGTGCACTTAGTTTCAGAATGAAGGGGATGTGGTAAAAATTTCCACTGAAGAGTTTTCCTATTTTCCAGATGGATCTGGAGAAAGGCTGTGGAAGATAATGCTGATAGGATTTTTTTATTTGTGAGTAATTATTAGCAGGGAATCCTGGAGTGGCATTGTGGGTTAATGCGCTGAAATGCAACATTGCTTAGAACTATAAGTCTGGCATGTCAAACTCACCAGTCTCTCCTTTGAAGCCCTATACAGGGTCGCTATGGGTCGGAATCGACTCAACAGCACTTCACAACAACAATAATAGCAATTATTAGCAGAAATGATTGATTGTCCAAACTGAAATTGTAAAAGATGTATAACTAAAGGTGGGGAGGGGGGGTGCAGGAAGGATGTAATCTTTCAATTCAGGAAAAGATGATCCTAAAACCATCAAGAAGGAAGAGCATGAGCGGAGTATGAGATCCCTGCCTGGAAAAGCAGCAACAGCAGAGAAGATGGCATGGAAAGACAATGCACCTACGTACTCTATGCCAACAGGCAGGAAGCTAACTTGAACAATGTGTCCCTTGGACATTTAAATAAATATACATTTTGTATTTTGTTTTGTATGTGTGCATCAAATATTTTCATTCTATTCATTTGTGATATATAAGATGGAACTGGGACCAGCGCATCTTTGGTTGCATGTGCTTTAGTTACAGGATGCTAGGTTCAAGAATGACTTCATGATTTTCTTTATTTAGTGATTTTGTGTGTAGTTTACAGGTGTCAACAAGTGTGAGCTATAATACTTAGGGTTCTTTACCAACTGACTAGGTCAATGTTTTCAGAGGTTTAACCACTGAGATGTACTTATTCCCATGGTGATACAACCTAATACAGGCATAATTAACTCTATGATGCAACCAAACAATTGAACAGATGTTTACTTGGCGGTGTGACCTGCTCCCAATATAATGGACAAGTCAGAAAGACTCTTTCAATCTTCCACTGGGGACCTAGGACTCTAGTATAGTAATTAATTTCCTTGAAAATAAACTCTTTCTATATACATATATATGTTTCACTGGTTTTGTGTCTCAAGAAAACCTGGCCTTACACAATATGCATGTGAAAGTTGTTATTGTTATTGGGGGCAATGGAGTCAGTACCGACTCACAGTGGCCTTATGCACAACAGAATGACACAATGTCAGGTCCTGTGCCAACCTCATGAACTCACTGCTGCAACCATAATTGTGGTTGTTGGTAAGTGCTGTCTAGTCAGTTCCAACTCATAGTGACCCTGTATAACGTTTCAGAGGAGTGGCTGATGAGTTTGAACTGTCAACCTTGTGGTTCAAACTGACTTTTCAGGTCAGCACATTAATCCAAAGGGCCACACCAGGACTCCATCTCATTGTTGTTGTTGTTATGTGCTGTGGAGTCGGTTCTAACTCATAGCGACCCTGTGTAGGGTTTCCGAGGCTGTAAATCTTTACGGGAGCAGAAAGCCTCATCTTTCTCCCTCGGAATAGCTGGTAGTTCTGAACTGCTGACATTGAGTTTGCAGCCCGATTTATAACCATCTTCAATTTTTTTTCACTGACTTTCCCCTTTACTAAGCATATTCTTCTTCTCCAGTGACTAATCTATCCTGATAATAAATCCAAAGTATGAGAGACAATGTCTGGACATCTGGCTTCTAAGGAGCATCCTAGCTACACTTTTTCCAACACATATTGGTATATTCTTTTAGTACTCCATGGTACTTTTAATATTCTCTTACAACACCATGACTGAAATCCATCAATTCTTGTAAGCTATTTCTTATTCATTGTCCACCTTTCATATGCATAGAAGGTTATTGAAAATATCATGGCTTGGTTAGGCACACACTTTACTCCTCAAACTGACATATTTAGCTTTCAACACTTTAAAGAGTTGTAGTGCAGCAGATGTGCCTCATGAGATATGTCATTTGATTTCTTGATTGCTGCTTCCTTGAGTGTTGATGGTTGAGCCAAACAAAACGAAGTTTGACAACCTGAATCTTTTCCTCATTTATTTTGATGTTATTATTTGGTCCAGTAGTGAGGATATTTGTTTTCTTTATATTAAGGTGCAACCCATACTGAATGCTGTGGTCTTTGATCTTCATCAATAGGTATTTTAAGTACTCTTTGATATCATCAAGCAAGGTTGCATCATCTGCATATCACAGTTTTTTTTGCATCCTCCAATCTTGATGCCATGTTCTTCTTCATATAATCCTGCTTCTCAAATTATTTGCTCAGCATACAGACTGAATAATTATAGTGAAAGAATACAACCCTGGCACACACCTTACCTAATTTTGAACCATTCAGTGTTCCCTTGTTCTGTGAGAACCACTGCCTCTTGGTCTATATACAGATTCCTCAAAAGCAGAATACTCATTCTCAACAATGTTGTCCATATCGTGTCATGATCCACACAATCAATAAGTATTGTATAGTTAATTAAGTACAGGTAAATATCTTTCTGGTATGCTCTGCTTTCAGCCAAGATCCAATTGACATTAGGAATTATATGTTTTGTTTCACATCCTGATCTGAATTTGACTTGAACCTCTGGCACTCCCATGTCAATGTATTGTTGCAATCATTTAAAAATTATCTTTAGCAAAAATTTATTTGCATGTGATATTCATGATATTTTCCAATGATATCCACATTACATTGGGTCACCTCTCTTTGGAATGGGCACAAACATGGATGTCTTCAGATCAATTGGCCAGGTAGCTGGCATCCAAATTTCTTGGTGTAGATGAGTAAGTACCTCCAGTGCTGCATCAGTTTGCTGAAAGATTTCCATTTGTATTACACCAATATTCAGAGTCTTGTTTTTTGTCAATGCCTTCAGCGCATCTTGAACTTCTTCCTTCATTCTCATTAGCTCTTGATCATATGCTATTTCTCGACACAGATGAGCATCAGTTGACTCTGTGTATTCCTTCTATCTTCTTTTGATGTTTTCTGCATCATTCAGTAAATTTGCCCATAGAATCCTTCAGTATTGTAGTTCGAGGCTTGAATTTTTTCCTCAGTTCCCTCAGCTTGAGAAATGCTGAGCATGTTCCTTTCTTCTGGTTTTCTAACTCCACATCTTGGCACATTTCATTATGATATTTGGCTTTGCCTTCTCTAGCTGCCCTTTGAAATTTGTTGTTCATTTCTTTTACCTCTTCAATTTTCCCATTTGCTTTAGCATCTCTACACTGGAGACCAAGTGTCCATTTTGGCTTTTTCATTCTTTCTTGTCTACTTAATGTCCTTTTGCTTTCTTCCTGTATGAAGTTCTTACTGTTATCCCACACCTCTTCTAGTTATCAATCATTAGTGTCTAGTACATCAAATGTGTTCTTGAGGTGATCACTAAATTCAGGTGGAATGTGTTCCAGGTCATATATTGGCTCTTATAGATTGCTTTAATTTTCTTCAGCTTCAGCCTGAACTTCCATATGAACAATTGATGATCTGTTCCACAGTCTGCCCCAACCCTGTTTTAGCTGATTATATGGAGCTTTCTAATTTCTCTTCTCACAGATGTAGTCAATTTGATTTCTGTGTATTCCATCTGGCGACATCCATGTGTATAATAATCTTTCATGTTATTTTAAAAAAAGGTATTTGCAATGAACAAGTCATTCATTTTACAAAACTACCCTATGATCCTTGAAGAAGTTGGTAGAGTTCTTCAATTTCATTATTACTGGCTTTAGTGGTTGATGAATTTAATAACAGTTGATTAATTGTTCTTACTTGTAGACATATGGATAGAATAATGTCCATATGTTTACAAGTAAGACTTCTTCAAGGATCTCTGGTAGCATAGTGGCTACAAATCGGGCTGTTAACCTCAGGGTCAGCAGTTCGAAACTACCAAAGATGAGGCTTTCTGCTCCCTTAAAGATTTACAGCTTCAAAAACCCTGTACAGGGTGGCTATGAGTCAGAACCAAGTCCACAGCACATAACAACAACAATAACAACCAACTTCTTCAGTCTAAAATTGATCAAACATACAATCAAGATGTATTGATAATTACATGCAATTGTTAGAAAAAAAGAGAAGGGATCAGTAGTTGGAAACCATGGTCTTGGTGATAGAAATGATGGAGATCATTCCTCTTTAATTTTTCATTCCTGGCATAGTAAACCATGTGACTGTCAGATTCAAAGTGGCAAATATGAATCCATTTTAACTCACTAATGTCTAGGATATCAATGTTTATGCATTTCATTTTTGACAACTTCTAATTATCTCAGATTCACACTTTTTACACTACAGGGTTCAATTATTAATGGTTGTTTACACCTGTTTCTCCTTTTTTTGTGCTCTGCCACATCAGCAAATGAAGGTCTCAAATGCTTTATTCCATTCACATCAACATGGCCAACTCTACTTTGAGGAGGCAGCTGTTCCCATGTAGTACTTTGAGTGACTTCCAACCTGAGTGGCTCATCTCTGGCAATATACTGACAATAGTCTCGTGCTTTTCATCATGTTTCAATATTCAATATATTGGTGCTATCTGACAGTGTTTCACTGCTATTCATAAGGTTTTCAGTGACTAAATATTTAGAAATAATCTGTCTCTCCTTCTTCCTAGTCTATTTTAGAGGAAAACAAAACTGAAACCTCTTCATCATGGTTGACTCTGCTGGTATTTAAAATATTGGAGGCATAGCTTCCAGAATCACAGAAACATTAAGGCCATCACAGTACAACAAACTGACAGATGAATCATGGTTGTGAAAGTTGTACAGTGAATATGGAAGTCTGTACAAAAATTGATGTATTTGAGTTATGGTGTTTTAGAAAAACATTTAAAAACACCATGGATTTCCACAAGAACAAACAAATCTTTGTTGGAGAAAGTTCAACCAGAATGGTCATTAGAAGCCAGGATGGCCAGACTTTATCTCTCATACTTTGGACATATTATCAAGAGAGACTAGTCCCTGGAAAAGGACATCATGCTTGGTACAGTGGAAGTTCAGGGAAAAAGAGGAAGACCCCCAGTAAGATGGATTGGTACAGTGGCAGCAACAGTGGGATCAAGCTTAACAAAGATTGTGAGGATGGTGCAGGATGGCAGTGTTTTATTCTATTGTGCATAATGTCACTATGAGTCAGAACCAAACTTGGCGGCACCTAACAATAACAACAACCATTAGTGATGATATGCTCAGTACAATAAAAATAAAATGGATTCTCCTGAAATCCATGATTAGGTAGGCTTGTTTGTATTAACAAAGTTTGATTCTCCCTTGCCTCTCCATGCTAGGATTTCTGTCAATACAGTATAGTAGTGAGACAACAAAGATATGAGAATCAGTTGTTGTGGATTTATCCCTTGTCCTCCTCTGACTCTCTAAGTGACTTTGTGTAAGTGATTTCATCTCCCTGAGTTACTGCTTGTTGTTAGCCACTGTTGAATTGAGATTTGTTGCATAGCAACACCTTGTGACACAGTAGAACTGCCACACAAGTTTGTATAGGCAAAAGTCTTTCTGAAGAGTCCTGCTGTGGCAGTGTAGGATAAGCACTGAACTGCAAGGTTGAACCACAGGGTTGACAGTTCAAACCCACCAGCTACTCCTTGGAATCCCTATATAGGGTAGCTATGGATAGGAATCAATTCAACAGCATTTAACAAGAACAGCAATCTTTATGAACCGACTTGATGGCACTAAACAACAACAATCCTTCTGAACCGACTTGACAGTGCTTAACAGCAACAACAACGCATATATTTATCTGAGCAGATTTCCAAGTCTTTCTCCCATGAGATTACTGGGTGGGTTAAAACTCTCAGCCTGTGGGTTAGCACCTGAGCTCGTAACTGTTAACTCTACCAGTTACCAGGGCTCCTTAGTTTCTTAGTTATTTCATAAATGTGTTATGTGAAGCTTAAGTGAAATAATACATTTGAATGTTAAGGGCATTTTTGGAGTACTGGTGTGCCACTGTAGGTTAAGTAATGAACTGCTAACTGAAACATTGGTGGTTCAGTTACACCAGGTACTCCTCAGAAACCCCATACAGGGTCAATATGAGTTGGAATCAACTTGATGGCACTTAATAATAACAACAACAAGGGTATTTTAGCATGTCGTTAAAACCCTAATGGTGATACCTCTTATTAGAATACATTTTTAAAATTATATATTTTATACAGTATTGTTAACTTCATGTAGCATTTATGAAATAAAATTGAAATAGAGATTTAAGATTTTACAACAGAATTTTATTTCAACTTAGGGGGGAAATATGCTGATTTAATCACTTACCTGCTTAAAAAACAGTTCACTGCACATGCTGAAACATTGTCATTAGTTTTACATTTCCCAGCCAGGGGTGATCAGAATGCAGCTCATCTCCCTTTAGAGGGTCAAAGTAAAGGCTGTGTAATGACAAATGGCAACCACTACTTCTTGCTGGAATTGCTTTGTACAACTATATTTGCACTCAATAGACCAAAAAGCTTTTTTACAAATTATGCTTTTGAAACCAATTCATAAATGTTTAGCTAATGATCACCAGCAGAGATGATGCCCAACAAAACGCCTTGAAGGGACCTGGGAATTTTTCACTAAATGCTCAGTAGTTGACAGAAGGAAAGCACTAGATAAAACCAAATGCAAGAACTAAGGGGCAGTCAGTTAGAACCTAGGACTTAAGGGGGAAAATCCATTTCTAAACATGTTACAGTTGGGGTGAGGAAATAAGTATAAAAACTCATGCATCATCCTCTGTTATGGACTAGAAGAAAGTCATTTCAAACTTCAAACCCAAGGCTTCCATAGTCAACTTTATACATAGTAAAATATTTCAGGAAAGATATAATTAAGCTATGTAAGGACTCAAAATGGAAAAATGTTAATGACCCAATTTTGTTTATGCATTTATGTATTTTATATATCTATATACTTACATTTTTTAAAGTGGGAAATACAGCAGAATATTAAGAAAGTTGTGATATTACATGTGATTTTGTTTCCTCCTTTGTAATGCTTGCTTTATTTCAAATTTTCTGTAGTGAACAAATTATTTTTTATATTTACATATATATATATATATATATATATGTTATATTGCAGGAAGACTCATTAACAACCTGTGATATGCAGATGATACAATCTTGCTTGGTGAAAGTGAAGAGGACTTATGAAGATTAAAGAGCACAGCCTTCAGTATAGATTATATATCAATGTAATGAAAACAAAAATCCTCACCACTGGACCAACAAACAACATTCTTATCAATGGAGAAAAGAATGAAGTTGTTGAGGACTTCATTCTTCATGGATCAACTATCAACATTCATGGAAGCAGCAGTCAAGAAATCAAAGGACATATTGCATTAGGCAAATCTGCTGCACAAGACCTTTTTAAAGTGTTGAAGAGCAAAGATGTCAG
>NW_006408519.1:59570646-59574992 GCF_000296735.1 Chrysochloris asiatica
TTTGGCTTTAACAAACAGAAATGTATTTTCTTAAAGTCTAAGAGGCTAGAAGTCCTAAATCAGGCCACCAGTTCTAAGGGAAGGCTCTTTCTGACAACACTAAAGGAAGGTCTTTGTTTCTTCAACATATGTGGAAATGGCATTTCTTCGAACTCTCCTTGTTTCTTGGCACAAATCTTACCCTGGGTCCAGGAGGTTCTCATTGCAGGGATCATGGGTCAAAAGGATGTGCTCTACTCCTGGGTCTCCTTTCTTGGTACATAGGTCCCTCCTATTTATTAAATCTTATATCAACTTCAGTAAGTATGTAAGAAAATATTTATTCCTCTAATCTATTTTTAAATATTGTTATAGTTGTTGGTCTTATCTGTCATAATCATCCCTAGGTTAAAAAATCCAAAGAAATAAAAAGCAAAACTTATTCCCACTCAATTTGTCCTAAATCATTTATTCATTTAGTTTGTATTTGGTTTATTCTGAGCTGTAAGAGTACAAATATAAAGTTGAAAATACTAGTCTGTAATGAGCTAGGAATCTGAAGATGAAGCAGGGTAGATACTAAAGTAAACAAACAATTCCGAAACAGAAAAGTGAGGAGAAAATACTTGTAAAAAATGGGATTAGGTTAAGAAGAGAAAGTGGGGTCAAGGAAAGTTTCAAGGGCAACAATGAGTAAAGAAATTATGCAGTTTTTTACAAATTTCTCAGGAGGACAAAATTAGGAAAGGTAATGGTAGGGACATTTTTTAAAAATCTGTTTTTGAGAAACATATAAGTGAGGAACAATAATTCTCTTGGTTTCTAGTAAACAAGCTATTTTTTCCCTTAGCGAAAGAAAACTAGAAAATTCAGATGAATTATTGATGAAAAACCAATAATCAAAACAAAAAAATGTCATGTACTGGTTGTAAGATAATGCAAAGACCTATCAAGTAATGAATAGTAGCTAAGTTAGAGATCGAAGTAGCATTATTAGAAATGTATTTCTATATAGGAGGATAGTGGCTCTGTAGCATAAGCACTGGACTACAACCTACAAGGTTAGCAGTTTGAACCCACCAGCTGCTCTGTGGGAGAAAGATGAGGCTTTTTACTCCTGCAAAAACTTACAGCCTTAGAAACTCTATATAGGGTCACTATGAGTTGGAAGCAACTTGATGGTACTTAATAACATCAGTTTATATATATACCCTGGTGTGGCGCTGTAGGATCGTGCACTGGGCCACAAGGCCAGTTTGAACTGCAGTGTTAGTGGTTCAAATTCACCATTGTCTCCTTGGAAACTCTATATAGGCTTGCTATATCAGAACTGACTCAATAACACCTAACAACAACAATATATATACATATACAGGGAGAGAGAGAGACAGAAAAAGAATAAAGGTTGTTAATGAAATGAATAACCTTAAATAGAGATGATACAAGCAACAGAAAAATAGTCAAAATAATCTTGAAATTCTTAAAAATTAAAACACAGAAGAGAGATATAAAAAGCAAAACAAAACAAATGTCTAAGAGAAGCAGGTAAATGAGGCAAAGAATATCCTTGGAAGGATCAACTAGAACACAAAGCATATACTAAAAAGAATAAATACTTGCTAATGAAGTCAGAACCAACTTGATGGCACTTAACAACAACAACAACAAATGAAGTGAATAAAATTTTTTAAATTAAAATGGAAATGGAGGAGAGATCAAAATGATGGTTTCTTCAGACACATTTTGCTACCCCTCTATTGCAAAAACATAAAAAACAAATTAAATACATGATTGAAATTCCAGAACAGGAGGAGACAAAATAAAAGCATGGAAAAATTATTGAAATTTGCAGGCAGAAAACGTCCCTAGTATCATGAAATATGAGAAGTCTTCCATCCAAGAAGCTCAAAGAAACTATACAGAGCAGACACCAAAAGAAATTCACCAAAACATAGCATGCTTTCTAAAGTCAATGACAAATAAAAAATTTGAAAAGAAGTAGCTTAGTAAAATGAAATATTACATACAAAGGGGCATCAATAAGGCTAAGTTCTGATTTTTCAGTAATAACCATTCAGGCAAGAAAGCAATGGGTTGATATATATAAAATCTGAAGGAAAGTAACTGCCAACCAATAATCATATATCCAGAAAAACTATCTTTCAAAAATAATATTGAAACTAAGACATTCCCAGATAAAGAAAAGTGAAGGAAATCCTTGGTAGGAATATATAAAAGCCAGAACAACCATGCAAAAAAATATTAAAGGGAGTCCTTCAGATAGAGAGCCAACTGCAAAAAGAATTTCTTTAAGAAAAATCAGCATAGGGCTAGTCCATATAAGGTGGAGATTAAAGACATGCCAAATGTCCAACTTTCCTGAAGTGCTATGTTGTAGCTGAGTGAAATAGTGTTAATTCTGACATACAGTGACCCTGTATAGGGTTTCCAAGGAGTGGCTGGTGTGTCTGAACTGCTGGCCTTGCAGTTAACAGTCTAGTGCTTATCAAACAGTGTCACACCAGTGCTACACAACTCCATAATTCCTGATATCAACCACTACTACTCTCCTCAGCATTCTTCCCCACATCCCAGGGTCTCTGTAATTCATTGAAACATTTCAGAGGACTCACAGGTCATCCAGAAAATGGCTTACCTGGTTGTGGAGGCTGGCAAGTCACATATCTGAAGTTCAGAAGTCAGTTTGGAAGGTTCTCCTCACTCAAGCAGAATTGTGCTGCTGACTAATTTGTAAATCAGGTCAGGCTGCTAGCTTCAGTCCCAAGAACCAGATGTCAGATGGAGCTGAGCTTGATTACTCAAGGAAAGGAGTGATGAGTCCACTCACATCAATCAACAATCTGAAAATAAAATGCATGACAACATCACTCATATATCAACCCAGATAAAGACTTTTGAAAAAGTAAAGTAAAGCTAAAATCTGACTACAGTGATACAAAAGAATTAAGCCATAGATAACAACTTCAAAATAAAGAGTGGAAATAAAAGTTTAAGTTACAGAACTTCTATATGGAGAGGAAGTAAAAACAATTTCAAGACATTAAGAGACTGTTTTAATTTTAAGAGTATTAATGTAAACTTTAGGGTAACTATAAAGGAAGCTAACAAACCTACTCACCAACATAAAGAAGAGGAAAACCAAAAAACTCAGTAAACGCAAAAACAATTACAAGGAAAAAGAAACCCATATAAAAAATGACGCAGTACAGAAGATTAAGAGGAACAAGAAACTGTAAATACCACACAAAAAAATGTCTAGCAAAATGAGAAAGAAGAATTCATATTTATCAATAATCAACTAAATGTAAATGGATTAAATCACCAACCAAGAAACAGAGAGATGCAAAATGGGTTAAAAAGAAAAAAAAAAACACCCATCAATATGGTGCCTATAAAAGACTATACATTAGACAAGGATAAGAACAATTTAAAAATCAAAGGGTGAAAAAAAAGCATATCAAGTAAACAATGTAGAAAAAAAAAGAGCAGGAATAGCAATATTAATTTCATATGTTAGACTTTAAGACAAAATCCATTATAAGAGACAATGAAAGGCATATATAATGATGATGGGATTGTTATTGGTGTTGTTAGGTGCCATTGAGTCAGTACCGACTCATAGACACCTTATGCACAGCAGAACTAAACACTGCCTGATCCTGGACCAACCTCACTACTGTTGCCACACTTGAGTCCATCAATGCTGCCCCTTTGCCAATCCATCTCGTTGGGTCTTCCTCTTTATCTCTGATCCTCCACCTTACCAAACATGATATCCTTCTCCAGTGAATGGTCCCTCCTGACAGTATGTCCGAAGTATGAGAGACGAAGTTTGGCCATCTTGGCCTCCAAGGAGCACTCTGACTGAACTTCTTCCAAAACAGATCTATTGGTTCTTTTGGCAGCCCATGGCACTTTCAATATTCTCCTCCAACAACATAACTCAAAAGCATAAATTCTTCTACAGTTCTTATTCACTGTTCAGCTTTCACATGCATATGAGGTTATTGAAAACACCATGGCTTAGGTCAGGCACACTTTAGTCCTGAAGCTGACATCTTTGCTCTTCAACACTTTAAAAACAGTCTTGTGCAGCAGGTTTGCCTAATGCAATACATTGTTTGATTTCTTGACTGCTGCTTGTGAGTGTTGATAGTTGATCCAAGATAGTTGATCCAATCTTTTTCTGTTGATAAGAATGTTGTTCATTGGTCCAGTGGTGAGGATTTTTGTTTTCTTTACATTGAGATGTAATCCATACTGAAGTCTGTGCTCTTTGTTATTCATCAGTAAATGTTTTAAGTCCTCTTCACTTTCAACAAGCAAGGTTATATCATCTGCATATC
>NW_006408519.1:59575759-59577149 GCF_000296735.1 Chrysochloris asiatica
ACTCTGTGTATTCCTTCCATCTTCTCTTGATGATGGGGTTAGTACACCAAAAAAAGTGTTATAGTAATAAATATCTACAGGCCCATTGACAGAGAACCAAAATACATAAAATACACTAACAGAATTGAAAATAGGAATAACCAACTCTCCAATGATAGTTGGAGAATTTAGCATACCACTTTCAACAATGGACAGAAAACAAGAAAGAACTTGATAAAGACATAGCTGAATAATACAATCAACCAACTTGACTTCATAGACATACTAAACATTCTACCCAATAGCAGTATAGTACACACTCTTCTCCAACAAACACAGATCATTCTCCAGAATAGACCATATTCTGGGTCACAGAACAAGCTCAATAAATACAAAAATGTAGACATAACAAAGTATCTTCTCTGACTATAATACTGCACAGATACAAATCATGAACAGAGCAAGCAAGGCAAAAATTAAATACATGGAAACTGAATTAACACTTGTCATGGGCTGAATTTTGTTCCCCCAGATATGTGTCAGCAAGTCTGGGCCATGATTATTAGTGGTTTGACAGTTGTGTAATGATGCAGTGTGGCTGTTATGTGATGATCCCCCATGATGTGATCTGATGTGATAAATCAATAAGAGGATTAAGAATGGGCTGCAGTATTCTTAATCCCACCACAACCCTGATCCAATGTAAATGAGTTTCCAAGAGGTGTGGTCTACAAACATCGGTGTCTCAAGAAATGAAAGGAGAGAGAAGTGAGCAGAGAAGAAGGGAATTACTACCAAGAATGTGCTCCCTAAGAATCTGAAGTCCCTGCACTTTGAAACTCCTTGTGTGGTGCTGGCGACAGCATCCGCAAGTACTGAGAAGCTGTGGTCCTGTGACAAAATGGATGAAAATCCAACCCCACGGCCCTCCTCAGGATTGTGAGCCATGGACCCTGAGGGCCAAGGAAGTGACCTCCTGAAGTCCCGGGTTCATAGGCTTTTTGCAAACTCACTGGATGGCTACCTCTGTACAATTCCTTCTAGTCTCATATTGTTCATTCTGTACTTGTTCTTCATGCTCTTAACTCCGGTAATTGTAGCTTCTGGGAAAATGGTTTCTTTTGATATCAATGTACGTAATGCCACTTTTAATGGCACTACTTTGAATGTCACTGCCTTAAAAGTATTAGCAGTGCGTGAGGTATTGGGAACAGATCTCTTTGAGGAACAGGCGGTGGCCACCTGGGAGGAATGTCAGAACTGCTCATTATCTAACTGTTTAGTTATGTTTGAGATTAATCTAACGCATGAACTTCTGATGTCCATGAACAACAATGGGACAGAAACCCCTTCTAGAGCTGAGGCAGTAAAGCTTCCTCAAATGACTCAGGAAAAGCAGGAACAAGTATAA
>NW_006408519.1:59581224-59600125 GCF_000296735.1 Chrysochloris asiatica
AATCAAGATACATATAAGATATAATCAAGATACAGTCAAGATGTTCTCTCCTAATCCTATCAATCCTGGTATAATCCTATCAATCCTGATATGATCAAGATATATATAAGATATAATCAAGATACAATCAAGATGTTCTCTCCTAATCCTTTCAATCCTGGTACAATCAAGATAAGCTTTCTCAAAATGGTGGCTCCTAGAACAGCTGAGTGTCTTGATCCAGAAAATAATGAATTTCTGGATTCTCCTGCAATTTCCCCAGCTATAAACCCTCCGAACATCCAAACATACCTTTATATTTGTTACAGAGTTCCAACACCAACTTCATTAGAAAGGTTAAAAGGTTAAAACCTGTTTTTCACCTTCCCTGGAGCTACAGAAGTAAGGAAGAAAGGATTATTAGTCAATAGATAATCTGTGATAGCTTGCTTGATCTTTTCATATGTAAAAAAGGATTTTAGATTATCACAAGAAGCATGATGCCCTTGATAAGCTATTTTAAGATAAAACCTGTGAATCATCGTGTCCTTTCTCAAAAGAACAACCACATTTTTTTCACTTTTCTCTTTTGTGTCAAGTTCCTCCTTGATAAGAATAAAAGACTGGGGTATAATTAGTTCTGTGTGCATTCTTGGCAGCAGGACTATCTGCCTGTCAGCTTGCATCCACTCTGGTCTCCGAGTGTTTCTTTCTCTTTCGCCTCTCCAGATATCCCACCTTCGTGTACTCAGTGCCTTGTCGAGGCTGGACCCCGGCAGTGTGGCACTGTGTAATAAAGCACTGGACTACAAGATCAGTTTGAGCCACACAGTTGGCAGTTCAAACTTACTAGCTGCACCTTGGAAACCCTATAAAGTGTTGTTATGAATTGGAACCAACTTGACAGCACTTAGTAACAATAAAACTAAGCCAAACCTACTGGCACTGAGTCAATTCAGATTCATAGTGACCTTGTATAGGACTTCCAAGGCTATAAATCTTCACAGGAGAAGACAGTCTTACTTTTCTCCTGCAGAATGACTGTTGGGTTTGAACTGCCAACTTTGTGGTAAGCAACCAGGTTCTTATTCAGGGAAATATTGATGCCAAGGCACATGGATGTCCCCAAGGAATACTGAGTCTACAAATGTTAGAAGGTGACAAGGACTTTTCTCCAGAGCCGGGACTCTAAATTCATACTTCTTGCCTTCTAAACTGTGAGAGAATAAATTTCTGTTTGTTACAGCCATCCACTTGTGGTATTTCTGCTATATTAGCATGAGGTGACTAACATAACACTTTGCTTAAAAACAACTGAGCCATAGAAGAAATTAAATATGAAATTTTTAAATTCTGAGAATAAAATGAACATGAAGACATAACATAACAAAACCTCTGGGACACAGCAAAAGCAGAGCTAAAAGAAAATGTATAGGGATAAGTGCACATATCCAAAAAGAAGGAGACACAATTAGCACCTTAACTCTGTAACTTGAACGAAGAAAAAGAGCCATAGAGGACACCCACAGCTATCAAAAGAAAGGAAACATTAAAGATCAGAGCAGAACTAAATGAGACAGAAAAACAATCAATATAATCAACAGGGATAGAAGTTTATTTTTTGAAAGAGTCAACAAAATTGAAAAACCATTGGTCAAAATAACAAAAGAAGAAAAGGACAAAATTCAAAGAACCCAAATAAGAAATGAGATGGATGACATTACAACAGAATCAACGGAAAGAGAAACAAAGGAAAATAACAGAATTCTACAAAAATCTGTACTTCAGAAAAATTGTAAACCTAGAAGAAATGGTCAAATTTTTAGAAACTCACTATCTACCTAAATTAACGCAAACTAAGAAACAAAATTTACAAAGACCCATCACAAAAGATGAAACTTAACTGATGATAAAAATCTAACAAAAAAAAGCCTTGGATCAGATAGCTTTGCTAAAGAAGTTTACCCAACATTCAAAGAATACCAGTGTATGTTGATAGAACTAAGATGACACCAATTCTACCCAAATTATTCCTAAATATAGAAAAGGAAGGTATATTCATGAATTCATTCTATGAAGTCAATATAACCTTGATATCAAAGCCAGTCAAAACATCCTTCAAAAAGAAAATTATAAACCAATATCTCTCATGAATACAGATGCAACATTTTGCAACAAAATTCTGGCAAATAAAATTACATATGCAATCTTGCACTAACAATAGTAATGAATAAAAATTTACAAGTGGATACATGGGTACATATGTAAACTGAACAGGTGTGGGATGGCATGTGGAAAGGCATGCACCTGCATATGTAGGTATGGCAGTGGAATAATTTTTCATAAATATTTCTATATGGTGCTAATATATCCATGTATAAAGTAAATATACACAGTAAGTTAAACTTCTTAATTATAATCAAATACCATGTGATACTGAATTACTAGACTTATGACTGTGGGCACTTAGGTCAACTGACATAACATACTCTATAAAGACAGTGTTCTGTATCCTGCTTTGATGAATAATGATTAGGGTCTTAAAAGTTTACAAGTGATCATCTAAGATAAACTACTGTTTTCTTCCTCTGTGAAGTATAGAAGACTGAAGAAGATCAAAGATTCAAGAAAACAACCAGTCCAAAGGACTAACATATCACAAGAACCACAGCATCCAAAATCCTGAGTCCAGATGGTACCTAGCCATCACTACCGATGGCTCCTACTATGATCACAATAAAAGGTGCTGGACAGAAGGGAAAAAAAAAAAGAAAAAATTCACATTAATAAAAAAGACCAGATTTATTTGTCTGATAGAGATGGTGGAACCCTTGAGTTTATGGCCCTTATACTTCCTTCAAATTTAGCACTTAATCCACTCCTGTTGACCACTTCACAGCCAAAAATAGGCAAGCCAACAAAGAAAGAAAGAATTTGTTTCTCAGATCACTCAGCTATATGAGAACAAAAGAGCAACATTTGACTAAAACCACAATTCAGAAGACAAAAAAAGGCAGGAAATCTGGGTAAACAGAAATGAGGAACCCAGGGTAGAAGTGAAGAGAGTGAGGACACAAGGAGGGAAGTGCAACCAAAGTTACAGAACAATCAATAAATTGCTGAATGTAACTTTCTTTGTAAACTTTCACCTAAACCACAATGTTAATGTTCTTATTAAGTGCTGTCGGTCAATTCTGACTCATAGCAACCCTGTATACGAGGAGCAGCTGGTCAGTTTGAACCACCGACCTTGTAGTTGGCCATCAACCACAATACAATGTTAAAAACAAAAGCAAAAAACAAAGGCAGGTATAAATTAATGCAAATGAGGTCAAAGAAAGAGAGAGAGAGAGAATCAAGAGGAGGAGAGGCCACCATCCATCTGTTCAGTCATATTATTATTTTTTTATATATATAAATTTTTATGTTGAATTATGTGTCAGTTTACATGGGTGAACATTATCTTTACATTCAATCTATCGTATTTTGTTTCATTGCAATGCTCACAATCCCCTGCATGCTTCATCAAACAACCAAAGGGAACACCCCACTGGCCACCAGCCCACAGCCCCCCTCACACCCTGAGTCCAGAGTCCCCAGCCATTCCTTTTCTCCACGTCATCATCTCTGCTCCCATCCCTAGCATTGTTGCCTCCTCAGACAGGGTCTCGCACTTCGTTTTTCTCCCTTGATGGTTCCAGGGATCTCTGTTCCTGGACTGCAAAATCAGCCACTCTCCTCCTTATGTTATGAAACATTTACATTTACCTTTCTAACACTTACTGTTAGCAATCATTCCCTATCCACCTCATCTTTTATCAACCCCATCCAGACAGGTTAGAAACAATTCAGTGGAGATTCTACCTTTCCCTGTATCCTCTGGAGCTAGGTTCCTTATTGAAAGCTTGTAAGCCAGTCACTTCTTGCCTTTGTAGTCCCCCCATTTTGGGTAGCCCATGTCTAAGTTCCCCATTCCTGTCAACCCTGTGTACCAAGGGAATGGGAATGATCCTCAGTGTAGAGATTTGTCCGCTCCTTTGTCATACTGCATCGACAAGCAGAGGTCAAGTTCATCCACTTATAGTGGGTTACTCTTCCTTTTTTCTTTTTTTTTTGTTCCTCTTCTTTCTTTCTGTTGTTGTGTTCTGATCATCCAGCTACTGATGCCGGGGTCAAATGGGTACTATCTGCAAGTGTGAGTGTTCTTGTGCATCTTCCCCCACTACACATCAGCTGGATGCCTCACACTCCATTCTAATCATCTAAGGCCATATCCCTACCCCTGGGCCCAGGAATCCCCAGGTCTCATCATACTGCTGGTTAACCAGATCTCACTCAATCCAGGTTAACAGGAGTCTATTGAATGTGGTTCACAACTTCATTGCTGTTTTTACCCCACTTCCCCTTATCGGTGACCAACGTGGTCAGAAGCAGTACCACATGCCTGCTAGTGTATTCCAATTGAGTTTCAGTCTTGGAAAGGCATTTTCCTTGAGGGGACCTGACCATTTGCCTTGATGGCTCCCTGGGGAACAACTTGCTTGTTCTTGTAGTAGTCAGTTGGACTGCTGTTGTTTTTGATTTTTTTCTGCCGGCCTTTCTTTCAAGAAGTATCTTCTGTTCTTCTATCTGCTTCAGACTGTTCTGCTTGACTTTTCAAGTGGAAATGTCTCACCTGAGAAAGTTCTGGATGGGGATCAGGATTCTACCTATATTCTTGGGCAATGCAAAGGTTGTGGAGGGAGCCTCCTTCACAGGGAAATATCTAGCCCCATTTTAGGTATTCCAATCAGTTGTAGACTGAAGACGGACTTAAAAGCTTTCTCTGGTGACGTTTCTGGCTATTCCTCTCTCTCCCCCTCAAGTGTCTATTTTACAATAGTAGGCAATAGAAACCAAGATTCAAAAGACAACCAAGCACCTTAACATCATTTCTCCACTTTTACCCATTCACACCATGCCTTCATCTTTGTATCCACAAACCCTGTTGTTCCATGGTTGTGCTTACATCATTATTTACCTCTGTCCTATTTAGCCCATATAAACCTGCCTAGCTATTCTACCATCCACCTTACTTTTCCTTTCCCATTCCCATTCTAGTGTGTGCCCCCAAAGAACATCCAAACTATCCTATGTCTATTCCCTACACTGTGCTCCACTATCCTGTGCCTATTCCCTCCCCTGTGCTCCACCTTCCCCTCCTTCCTCTCACCCCACCCCATACATTCCAGTAACCAACAAAGATTTTTTCTTCTTCCCCCTTTTAGTGTGGGTTCTTTTCTTAATCTTTTACCATAATCGTACTATGCCATATTTCTCCTTTGGTGATTTACTTATTTGACTCAGCATAGTGTCCTCAAGGTTCATCCATGTTATGCAGTGGCTTGCTTTTTCCTTGTTATTATTCAGGGTAGCATAATACTCCATTGTGTGTATATACCAAAGTTTGTTTATCCATTCTTCAATTCATGGGCACTTAGGCTGTCTCCATCTTTTAGCTATTGTAAATAGTGCTGCTATGAACACTGGTGTGCATATATCAACTCGTGTTATGGCTCATATTTCTTGTGGATAAATACCAAGTAGAGGAATTGCTGGATCATAAGGCATCTCTATTTCCAACCTTCTGAGGAAGTGCCATATTGTTTTCCAAAGTGGTTGGACCATTTTGAAATCCCACCAGCAATGTAGGAGGGTCCGTCTCTCCACATCCTCACCAGCATTTATTGTCCTATACTTTTTTGATCTTTGCTATTATTGCTGGTGTTAGATGATATCTCAATGTTGTTTTGATTTGCATCTCTCTAATATCTAGTGATCACGAACATTTCTTCATATGTTTGTTGGCTGTCCAGATTTTCTCCTTAGTGAAGTGTCTATTCATGACCTGTGCCCATTTTTTAATTGGGTTATTCATCCTCTTTTTGTACAGGTGTTATAGGTTCCTATATATATTGGATATTAGTCCCTTGTCTGATGTGTCATTGCAAAATATTTTTTCCCATTATATGAGCTCCCTTTTTACTCTTTTGATGAAGTCTTTTGATGCACATAAGTTTTTAATTTTTAGTATAACCCAACCATCTATTTTGTCTACTTTTGTGTAATTTTTCAAAATGATTGGTAGTCTGTGTACGCCCTGTATTAGAGCTTTCACATTTGTCCCTATTTTTTATTGATGGTTTTTTAAATTCTGGGATTCACATTTAGGTCTTTAATCCATGCTGAATTGTTTTTTTATAAGACTTTGTTTCAATCTTTTGCGTTTCACTTTCCAATTCTGCCAGCACCATTTATTGAAGAGACTTTCTGCTCCCCATACAATATACTTAGGTACATTGTCAAATATCAGTTGGCTGTATGTGGGTGGGTTAATTTCTGGATTCTCAATTCTGTTCCATTGATCAATGTAGCTTTCATTATACCAGTATCAGGCTGTTTTTACCACTGTAGCGGTGTAGTAAATTTTGAAATCAGGGAGAAAAAGGCCCCCTACCTTGTTCTTCTTCTTAAGTAGTGCTTTGCTTATCCTGGGTTTCTTTCCTTTCCATATAAAGTTTGTAATTGTTTTTTCCATCTCTTTGAAGAATGCAGTTGGAATCTGGATGGGGATTGCTTTATACATGCCAATTGCTTTGGGCAGTACTGACATTTTCACAATGTTAAGTCTACCTATCCAGGAGCATGGTATAGTCTTCCATTTTTATAAGTCTGTTGGTTTCTTGTAGTAGTATTCTGTAGTTTTCTTTGTATAGGTCCTTTGTTTCTCTGGTTACATTTATTCCTAGATATTTCATCCTTTGGGTGGCTATTGTAAATGGTATTGATTTCCTAATGTCCTAACAACCTGCGATATGCAGATGATACAACCTTGCTTGCCGAAAGTGAAGAGGACTTGAAACATTTACTGATGAAGATCAAAGAACACAGCCTTCGGTATGGATTGCATCTCAATGTCAAGAAAGCAAAAATCCTCACCACTGGACCAATAAACTACATTCTTATCAACAGAGAAAAGATTGAAGTTGTCAAGGACTTCATTCTTCTTGGATCAACTATCAACACTCGGCGGAAGCAGGAGTCAAGAGGTCAGACAACGTACTGCATCAGGCAAATCTGCTGAACAGGAACTTTTTTAAGTGTTGAAGAGCAAAGATGTCACCTTGAGGACTAAGGTGCACCTGACGCAAGCCATGGTATTTTCAATAACCTCATATGGATGTGAAAGATGGACAGTGAATAACGAAGATTGTAGAAGAATTGATGCCTTTGAATTGTGGTGTTGGAGGAGAATACTAAAAGTGCCATGGGCTGCCAAAAGAACCAATAGATCTGTTTTGGAAGAAGTGCAGTCAGAGTGCCTCTTGGAGGCCAATATGGCTAAACTTCGTCTCTCATACTTTGGACATATTGTTAGGAGGGAGCAGTAGCTGGAAAAGAATGTCATGCTGGGTAAGATGGAGTGTCAGACAAAAAGAGGAAGACCCCAACAAAATGGGTCGGCCAGGTGGCATCATTGATGGCATCAAGTGTGGCAGCTGTAGTGAGGTTGGCCCAGTATCAGACATTGTTTTGTTCTGCTGTGCATGGGGTCGCTATGAGTCAGTTCCGACTTGATGGCACTTGACAACAACAACAACAATGTCCTTTTTAGCACTGTCATTATTGATATAGAGGAATCCAACTGAATTTGGGGTATTGATCTTATACCCTGCCACTTTGCTGAATCCTCCATGACATCTAGGAGATTGGTTTTTTACTGAGTCTTTGGGGTTTTTCTATATATAGGATCATATTGTCTGTAAATAGAGAGAGTTTTATTTCCTATTTGCCAATTCAGATGCCTTTGATTTCCTTATCTTACCATATAGCTCTGGTTAAGAATTCCAGCAAGATGGATCAGCCAGGTGGCATCATTGATGGACTCAAGTGTGGCAGCGGTAGTGAGGTTGGCCCAGGATCGGACATTGTTTCGTTCTGCTGTGCATGGGGTCGCTATGAGTCGGTTCGGACTCGATGGCACCTGACAACACGAACAACAACAAGAATTCCAGCACAATATTGAATAAGAGTGGTGACAAAGGGCATCCTTGTCAGGTTCCTCTTAGCAGAGGGAAGGCCTTCATTTTCTCTTCATTGAGAGTAATAGGCTGTTGGTTTTGTATATTATGTTCTTAATTATGTTGAGGAATTTTCCTTCAATTCCTACTTTGTTGAGTGTTTTTTATCAGGAATGGATGTTGGATTTTGTCAAATGCCTTTGTCAAATGATCATGTGTGTTTTTTTCCTTTTTCTTATTTATATGGTGGATCACATTGATTATTTTTCTAATGTTGAACCATCCTTGCATCCATATTATGAAACCCACTTGGTCATGATGTATTATTTTTTTTTGATGTGCTGATAGATTCTGTTGGCTAGGATTTTGATGAGAATTTTTACATTTATGTTCATGAGGGATATTGGTCTATAATTTTATTTCTTAGTGATATCCTTCCTTGGTTTTGGTATGAGGGCTATGCTTGCTTAATAAAATGCATTACCAGATTATCCATCCTCCTCTATATTCTGGAGTAATTTGAGTAGAATTGGTGACAACTCTTCCCTGAATGTCTGATAGAATTCATCAGTGAAGCCATCTGGACCTGGAATTCTTTTGGTTGGGAGTTTTTTGATGACCTGATCAATTTCTTCTTGGAACAACATGGCTTTGGGATACAGGGAATGAGACATGGTTTGAATGGGAAAAAAGGGGGGGGGGATAATGTAAAGATACTTGGCTGTCTGTTGAATCTTGGTTTCCCTGGCATACTGCTATAAAATAGACACTGGAAGGAAGAGAAAGGAATAGCCAGAAATATCACCATAGAAACCTTATAAGTCTGTCTTCTGCCTATAACTGATTTAAATACCTAAAATGGTCCTACAACATGCCCAGCGAAGGAGGCTTCCTGTGGAGACTCTGCTTTACACAAGACCATAGGTGGAATCCTGAACAGCATCCAGAATCTTCTGATGGGAAATTTCCATTTGAAGGGACAAGTAGACCAGCCTGGATTGGCCAGAAGAACAGAAGATACTTCCTGAAAGAAATACTGACAGGAAAAATACAAAACAATATAGGCAAGCTGATTGATTACTACAAGAACAAATAAGTGGCTCACCCAGGAGACATCAAGGCAAGTGGTAGGGTCCCCCTCAAGGCAAACCTCTTCTAAGACTAAGGCTCAATGGGAATACATGCTCTGATTGGTGACCATGTTTGTCACTGATAAGGGGAAGTGAGGGAAAAGCAGCAATGAAGCTGCAAGCTAAGTCCTACAATGCTCATTAGACTCCTGTGAACTCAGATTGAGACCTGATTGGCCAGCAGTGTGCCAATTCCAGGGGACTCTTGGACCCAAATCAGTGACATAGCCACAAAGGACTAGAGTGGAGAGCAAAGTCCAGCTGATAAGAAGAGAGGGCACATGCATAAGTATACCCACACTTGCAGATAATAACCACTTGACCTGGCTTCAATGGCTAGATGATCAGAGCTCAACCAGAAGAAGAAAGAAGAGGAAAAAAGAATAAGCTGATACAATTTGATGAACTTGACACACACCTATGGACGCAGTAGCTCAAAAGAGTGAACAAATCTTCTCAGCAAGGATCATTTGAACCTCCTCCGCACACAGAGAGGACAGGGATGGGCAATTTGGACACTGGCTACCCAGAATGGGGGCGGGGGTGGCTACAGAGGCAAGAAGTGACTGGCTTACAAGCTTTCAAGAGGGAATCTATATCCAGAGGGTATGGAGCAAGGTAGAATCTCCACTGAGTAGTATCCATTCTGCCTAGTCAGGGGCTGATGAAAGGAGATGCGGCTAGGTCTCTTGCAATACAATAGCGAATAAGTGTTATCAGGACTGATTGTAAGGGCTGGAAATATAAAGGTAGATGTTTTGGGGCAGAGGGAGGGGAGTGGTTAACCTTGAAGTCTAGGAGCAGAGGTCCCTGGGACCATCAAAGGAGAAGAGCGGAGAATGGAACCCTACCCAGAGAAGCAGTGATGTCAGGGATAGAGGCAGAGATGATGATGTGGGGAGATGGAGCAGCTGGGGACTTTAGACCTGGAGAGGGAGAGGTGCTGTATGTGGCTGACTGGGGGACAGTCTTGTGGGGTATACACTTTGGTTGATGGATCATGCATGGAGGGAATTGTAACCATGGCAAGGAAAAAATATACGAGGGGATCAATGTGAAGCTGATGTCCTCCCATGTAAACTATCACATAATTCACAAAAAAGCATTAAAAAAAAAAAAAACCCACAACAACAATGAGTTATCATTTCCTGCCCACTAAGATGTCCATGATTAAACCAAACCAAACCAAAACAAAAAAACAGTAAATGACTGTATTGGTGAGGATGTGAAGAAATAGGAACCCTCATTCACTGGTGTTATGGCTGCAAAATGATACAGATACTGTGGAAAATATTCTGGCAGTTCCTCAAAAAGTTAAACACACAATTACCATGTGATCCAGCAATTCTACTCTGAGGTATATACCCCAAAGATCAAAATAACCTCTTGATCAAGATAATATCTGTGTGAAACTTTGTCAATTTAGGTTGTCACTGGGAAGCATACACTAGGTTTTGATCATGTTGCAGAAGAGTAGAGGGACATTAGGCTGTCTTCGGTGGCTAGAGAAATAATCATGAAAGGGAAACATCTGACCTTGGAATTCACTGAGGGAAGGAACCCAATACCAATTCCTATGGGGCTGAGGTTAGACATTTGTTGGTAGACATATTTTTTGAAAAAGAAAATGTGGCATTAATAGAACAGCAGCTCTAGAGTTCCCTATGACAGGTATCACCTCTAGTGCCTTGTAATCCTAAGGAACAGTGCGGACCCATATGATGATAAATAGAGCAGCTGAATATCACTCTCCAATGTCAGAGATGAACACAGCATGTCAGATAGATGAGAATCAGACTAGAAGGAAGAAAGACAACTGAGAGCTAGTCTCTCTGTTAAGATTAGGTTTAATCAAGGAATTCAGCTGGAAATTCATAGCTTGCATGACTGGCAGAGTTTCTGGTGAAACTAAATTCAAAATTACTGAAAGGGAAGTCTACATTGACAACTTTTATTGCACTTTTGCAGTTGTTGTTGTTAAGTGCCATTGAGTTGGTTCTGATTCATAGCAATCCTGTATAGGGTTTCCAAGGAGCAGCTGGTGGGTGTGAACCACCAACCTTGTGGTTAGCAGTCAAATGCTTATCCAACAGTGCCACACCCACCCCAAAACCATGCATATGCTTCGGATACAATAATCACTCTAAGCACACATATGAAGATGGCACAGGACTGAGCAATTGGATGACACCTAACAGCAAGCTCCTATCATAGACACATATGCATACACAGAAGCATGAGTCAAGGTTTTCACTGCTTATCATTATGACAGTGATGCAAAGAACACAATACTTAGAGAAGTTAAGATACTGACACTATGGGATACTATTTTGAAATTTCAAAGACATATTGACATGAAAACACATGAGACAACAGTAGCATAAAAAAGAAACTATTAAGGTCATATTTATGAAGAATGATTAATCACACAGAAAACACATATGTATGTATATGTACCTGTATAATGTGTGCATATGTCAAAATAAGAAGTAAATTACATATAGAAAAAAAAGAAACAAAATTAAAACTTAAAACACATGAATAATATTGCTTATGTAGCTTCTGGGTGATGAGACACGGATTGATTTTTCTGGCTCACTTACCCTGCTGAACCTTGCTTTTGGCAGACGCAACTCTCTTGGGTGATAGATAATAAGGGCAGGGAAGCAATTTTCATGGCAAGATGCCAGGATTGCTCAGCATCAGATCAAGTATCTGAGGTACCAAGAGAGTGAACATCTGTAGTTTTTCTATCCATAGTCCTTCTACATAATAGTGCTGAAGCCAAGACAACACTATTCTAGAGTCAGAAGGGAAAGAATAATGTTACTAGGATCCAGAAGCTCTTTAAGAATTTTTAAATACCTCTTGTGAGGTAGTTCTTGTTAGTGTCATAAACTTCTCTCAAACTCTTCCCCAAACCCTTCCCTGATGATAGAGCTAATTAGACTATGTTTGTTGTTGTTGTTGTTAAGTGCCATCGAGTCGGGTCCGACCCATAGCGACCCTGTACAGGGTTTCCGAGGGTGTAAATCTTCACGGGAGTAGAAAGCCTCATGTTTCTCCCGCGGAGCGGCCCAATTCGTAACCATTACGCTACCAGAGCTCCTTAGACTATGTTTAGCTCCATTTATAATTACTGCCTTGTATTTTGTAAAAACAAATCAATCTGCCCTTAGTGTAGACAAATTTCCTTGACAGCAAAAGAGATTGGAGCCTATACAGTTCAGCCATGCTTTGTCTCTTCTTGTTCTTTTTATAAACTACAGAAAACCCTTGGAGTTGCTCCCTAGTTTTCCAATCGAATTCTACTTATTCCTATTCAATAACTTTGATATGTTTCTGATTTTCAATAATTCCTTTTAATTAAGCCCAACCCCCATTCCATCCTCACTCAAAAGTATTGAAACTACAAAAAGTAGAACAGGAAGTTACCATACATATTTTGACAGCTTTTAAATTATTCAAAGAGCATGTTTTAGTTTAATAATCAACTAAGGAAGCAATAATCAAAATTATTATACAAGTAAATAAAAAATCTGAAAATTTTAAGATGATAGAAGGTTATCCTCAAAATTGTTGTTGTTAAGTGCTATCTAGTCTGTTCCAACCCACAGTGATCCTGGACAGAGTTTCTGAGGAGCGACTGTTAAGTTTAAACTACTAACCTTGCAGTTCAAACTGACCTTGCAGCCCAGTGTTTTTCCTAAAGCGTTTGTCCTCCTCAAAATTAGAATTAAGTATATTAAATATAGATTACTGGTGTGGTGCTGTAGGATAAGCATAAGGCTGCTAAACAAAAGGTCAGCAGTTCAAACCCACCAGTCTCCTTGGAAACCCTATATAGCACTTAGCAAACACTAGACAGCACTTAACAACAACAACAAATATTACACACCAACACACATATGTTTGTGTTTTGCTGGCTGTCTCCAGATTGATTCCAACTCACGGCAACTTTATGTATAACAGAACAAAACATTGCTCAGTCCTGCACCATCTTAAAACAAACACACCAAATAACCCACTGCCATTGTAGGGTTTCTAAGACTGAAAATTTTCACAGGAACAGACAGCCTCATCTTTCTCTCAGAGGATGACTAATGAGTTTGAACTGTCAAGCTTTCAGATAGCAGCTCAATGCCTAATTCATTTCAGCAATCACCAGTGTTTCAGCCACTATGCCAGTTTGTATCACTGAAGTTCTCATAGACCTATACTGACATTCTACTTCCCCAAACGTGGTGTCAGATTCTAGTGATTCATCCCTCCTTATTACATGGGTGTCTAAAGCAAATAAATTAGATTATGTTTTATTGTGATCCATAAGGTTTTCATTGGCTGATATTTGGAAGAAGATCATCAGATATCCTTCCAGTCTATGTTAGTATGAAAGCTCTGCAGAAATTTGTTCATCATGGACAATCCTATCTAAAATACCAATGGCATAAATTCCAGCATCAGAACAACACACAAACTCCCCAAATACATAAAGTATAGGTTTTCTGGACAAAGATGTGTCAACTTGGAATATGCCTTAATAAATAAATAGAAATTAAAGAAGCTTTCTCATTTCATGTAATTTCAATTACATGTTTAAAGAGTGTATTTAGAAATGATCTTTTATTGAAGACTTCCTACATAATTCCAAAGGCTATTTATTAATTATTCATGAGCAGAGATTTAAAAAAAAAAAAAAGCTGCAAGAAACTCCTTACTTTGTGCAAGGATATCACAAACAAAATCCGCAGTTTTATAGAAACTATTGATCGCTATAAAACGATCATAAAATTTTCTTCCTGAATCCAATAAAATATTTATAAATAGGTTGCAAAGTCATAATTTTAGTTCTAAGGTGAGTACCCAATTGATAAATTTGTAGAACATTTTCAGTTTTATTATTTTCTCATTATTTGTATATTATTTCAGAAAACAAATTTTCTTTATATCGTCTCCCTTCCCAACATTCCTTCTTACAATCATAAAATGTTCCAGAAAGTGTCTTAGAATTTCATCTTCCATAACACTATTCTCAGGAGAAAACAGAATTTTCCCTGCTGTGACAATTTCAGATCCATCATTTCTAGATATAAATTCTAGATAAACCACTACAAATTGTCTGAGTTTTAACTAGACAATGTTTTCTTTCTTTCTGTAGCCCTGTTGGACAGCAGCTGAATGCAGTAAAATGTCCGCTATATTATTTCTAAAGCAGTATACATTTTGTATTTTATGCTTTTATTGTGTGTTCAAATAAAGCAGAATTCTATGAGGATTTTCCCATTAGACTTCAGGCTCTCTCTCAATTTCCTAGATAGTTGGTGTATTCTTGTCCTTATAACAGATTTTGCATTTATACTGAAATCTAAATTAGTCTTTAAAGACTTTTGTATAGATTATATGCCCACTGGGGGATAAATTTACAGCACTGAGGCAAATACTAGGTAAAACTTTCTAGTTAACATTACATATATGCTTAGGGACATGTTAAATGAAGTTCTATAGAAAAGCTATTGCATATGGTCTATTAGTCTAGAGTTTAAAAGCTAATTACATATTCATCCATGTTTAGTTACTGAACCACAGAAGCACCTAAATAAGCAATTTGTAGTTATTTAATGTGAAATAGTTATCCTACTGATGCTTAATTCAAAGCAGAGGGAAAAAGGTGTTTCTTAAAATCAAAGATCAAATGAAGCAAATATTTTTTTTTTTTAACGGTTAAAGGAGTCCAATGCAAGTTAAGCTAACAAAATGTAGCATGTTTTGTACTAATGTTTTTGTTTTCCTGTTCACCCAAAAATTATACATCAAATTGTAAAAATTATTGTTATCAATTTACATATCATCTATTTTTATTACTTTTAACATATCCATATATGCCTCTTTTTAAAATATCTTCAGTCTTTGTGCTGTAACATAATGTTTTAAGCCTTTCAGAAACCCAGTCAACATAATTAGCAATTCTGATTTTTCTACTACCAATTCTTTGGGTTATATGCCAGTGCATTCTAAATACAGTACTATTATTTACAAAACAAGGACCTTCTGTGTTTTTTTGGTTTCTTTCTTGGAAACCTTTCTTTTTTTTAAGTGCCTTATAGGCTAAATGTAATCGTCATTCTTCAGTCATTGCCCCTACATGAGTGCATTAGTTTCTTAGGAATGCTGTAATGAACTACCACAATTTGGGTTGATTTAAACAGCAGAAATTTATTGCCTCACAGTTCTAGAAGCTAGTAATCCAAATTCAAGGTGTCAGCATGGTCAAGTTCTCTTCAAAGCCTCTAAGGAAGATGGTTTCTTGTCTGTCTCAGCTTCTGGTAACTCAGGGGTTCCTTGGCTTAAAGCTACAGTAGAACTCCATCACAAATAGCAACATTTCCTTTGTCTGTCTTTCTTTGTCTCTTTTGTTCTTTAATAAATACATTGTTGTTGTTGTTGTTATGTGCCATGGAGTCAGTTCTGACTCATAGCAACCCTGTACAGGTTTTCCAAGGATGTAAACCTTTATGGGAGCAGAAAGCCTCATCTTTCTCCCACAGAACAGCTGGTAGTTTCGAACTGCTGACCATGAGGTTAGCAGCCTGATTCGTAACCACTATACCTAATAGGAATTAGTACCCACCCTACTCTAGTATGACCTAATGTGAACTGATAAGATCTTCAAAGACCCTATTTCCAAGCACAGTCACTCTCACAGGTACTGAGGTTGGGATTTCAACATATCTGTTTAGGTGAACAATTCAATCAATTGTTGCCGTTAAGTGCTCTCAACTCATAGCAAGTGAGTGTTGGGTTTTCAAGGAGAGGCTGGTGGATTTGAACTACGGACCTTACAGTTAGCAGTCCAGTGTTTATTCTCCAGCACCACAACTGGACTCCATTCAGTCCATATGAGTGAGTAAGAAAATTCAAAGTATATAGAAGTGTATTTTTTCAATGAATGGTTTCATGATGTCTCTCATTCAAGGCCCTGTCTTCAAATAAATAATCAACATTCCTTAAAAATTAGCTCCCCCCTCCCCCTAAAATTAGAAGGGATATTTTAAGCAAACCTATTTTTAGAGCAATGGACATGAATGTAAAGAAAAGAAAAAATGAAAACTCAAGGAGGTTGGGTGCAGATTATTAGCATTAATGCTCTAGTTTTGCCATTTAGCAATGTTACCACCAATATATCCTAATCTTCACCAATACACTGAACTGTATTGAATCCCTGTAGTTAACTTTTATTGTATTTAATAAAAGCACTTATGTCTGTAACAAATTAGGATTTTTTAAAAAGTCCTGTATATACGTTGTTTTGTGCAGTTGAATAGTTTATGACATGTAATGACCCTGAATAGAGTTTCTGAGGCTGAAAATCTTTATGGAAGCAGAAAGCCTAATCTTTCTCCCATGGAGAAGCTCAATAGCATCTACCAGAACAAGTCCAGGGTCTGATTGTAGAGTAGGCCATCATATTAAAATTCAGGTTTAAGCTGAAAAAAATTAAAACAACTCAAGGAGGGCCAAAATGTGACTTTAAGTATATCTCACCTGAATTTAGAGACCATCTCAAGAACGGATTAGATACTAATGTATTAGATACTAATGGCCAAAGACTAGAAGAGTTGTAAGATAACATCAAGAACATCATACAAGAAGAAATCAAAGGTCACTAAAAAGACAGGAACAAAAGAAAAGACTAAAATGGATGTCAGAAGATACTGTGAAATTTGCTCTTGAACACAGTTAAGCTAAAGTGACTGGAAGAAATCAAACAAAGAAGCTGAAAAAAAAATTTTTCCAAGTAGTTCAAGAAGACAAAGTATAGTACAAAAACAGAATTAGCAAAGAAATGGAGTTAGAAAAACAAAAGGAAAGAATATGCTCAGCATTTCTTGAACTGAAAAAAACTGGGGAGAAATTTACATGTTACAATATTGTTGAAAACTGGGGGAGAAATTTACATGTTACAATATTGATGCGTTCTATGGGGAAACATTCAATGACCAGGAAGTATCAAAAGAAGATGGAAGGAATACACAGAGTCACTGGTATGAAAAATAACTGATTGACAGATATTCAGCCATTTCTAAAGATATCATGTTATGAAGGACCCAGGGTATTGAAAGAAGTCCAAGGGGAATTAAAGGCACTGGTGAAAAAACAAGGCTCCAGAAATGGGCAGAATACAAATTGAAATAGCTCAACAAACTGATGCAACATTGGAAGTTCTTAGTGGTTTATGCTGAGAAATTTAGAAGATAACTACCCAGCCAACCTGGAAAGGATCCATATATGTGCCTATTCTAAACAAAGGTGACCAAATGGAATCTGGAAATCATCAAACGATATTAATATCACATGCAAGCAAATTTTGCTGAAGATAATTCAAAACTGGTTTTAACAGTACATCAACAGGGAACTTCCAAAAATTTAAACCAGATTCAAAAAGGACATGTAACAAGGGATATCACTGCTGACATCGATGGATTTTGGCTGAAAGCAGATAATACAGGAAGTATTTACTTGTACTTTATTGATGATGCAAAGGTGTTCAACTGTATGGATCATAATAAACTGGATAACATTGCAAAGAATGAGTATTTGAGAACACTTAACTGTGATCCTGAGGAACCTGCACAAACCTAAGAGGCAGTCATTTGAACAGAAAATGAGGATAATGAATGGTTTAAAATCAGAAGAGATGTAAATCAGAACTGTATTCTTTTACCTTTCACTACACTTATTCAATCTTTTTGCTGAGAAAAATAATCCGACAAAGAACATAGCATCAGAATTGGAAGAGGAGCCCTTGTCAGCCTTAGATATTCAGATGACTCAAATGTGCTTTCTGGAAGCAAGAGGACTTGTAATACTTATGAAGATAAAAGAACACAGCATTTATTATAGAATGCACCTCAATACATATATATTAAAAAATCCTCACAACTGCATCATAAATATCATGAGAAAGGGAGAAAAGATTGAAGGTGCTAAAGACTTCAATTTGTTTGGGTCTATGATCAACACTCATGAAATTAGCATTCAAGAGATCAAAGGACATATTGAACTAGGCAAAGAGCTGCAGAAGACATCTTTAAAGTATTGAAGAGCAAAGACGCCACTTTAAGGATGAAGGAGCACCTGACCCAAGCCATGGTATTTTCAATCACCTCATATGCATGTGAAAGTTGAACAATGAATAGGAAGCCTATAGAAGTATTAGTGCATTTGAATTGTGGGGTTGGTTGCTGAAGAATGTTGAAAGTATCATGGACTGCCAGAACAACAAACAAATTTGTTTTAGAAGTACAGCCAGAATGCTCCATAGAAGAGAGGAATGTGAGACTTCATCTCTCATGCTTTGTACATGTTGTAAGGAGAGACCAGTCCCTGGAAAAGGATATCATTCTTAAAACATCAATGACATATCATCTCACCCCAGCAATAACAGCAAAGATCAAAAGAGTTGATTACAATAAATGCTGGCAGGGATGTGGAGAGACTGGGGCACTTATGCATTGCTGGCGGGATTGCAAAATGGTCCAGCCTCTCTGGAAAGCAATATGCATGTCACCAGAAGGTTGGAAATAGAAATAATTTGTGATCCAAAAATTCCTCTACTTGATATTTACCCACAAGAAATACGAGCCACATCACGAGAAGATATATGCACACCAATGTTAATAGCAGCACTACTTATAATAGCAAAAAGATGGAGACAGCCTAAGTGCCCATCAG
>NW_006408519.1:59602194-59607732 GCF_000296735.1 Chrysochloris asiatica
AAAAATTTAAAAAGGATAACTTTCTTGAAAAAATGGAGGATCAGAAAAAAGAGGAGGAGCCCCAATGAGATGGATTGACACTGTGGTGGCAGCAACTGTGAGCTCAAACGTAACAACAATTGTAAAAATGGCACAGGACCAGACAGTGTTTTGTTCTGTTTTGCATAGTATCACTTTGAGTAGAAACTGACGTGAGGGCACCTAACAACAACATTATGATTTGAGAAGCACAACAGCCACCTACTCTATCATCAAAAATCTTGGAACAACCTCACTGTCTTCAGATTATCCACAGTCTATGAATTTGACTCCAACTCATGGTTACCTCATGGGTGTCAAAACAGAACTGTGCTCCATATGGTATTTAAAGAATTTTTTTTCACAATTAGATCACCAGGATTTTCTTTCAAGTTTTCTCTGAGTGAACGGGAAACTCCAACCTTGGCTAGCCACTAAGTGTTCATTCTTGCACCACCACAGGACTCTACTAGCCTATACGGCCGAAAAATAAGTAGCCTGAATTATATTACTCCTGAGAAAACACTTCTGCAGAGATCCACAGTTCCTCAGGACTTCAGAGCCACACTGTAGAGTCTCAGTTCTCTCAACACGTGAGGACACCTAATCATAGGGAGAATGTTTGAGAGGTTGCTATACATAGAAATGATGTTTCTATTCATATTGCCTTCAACATTTTCACTTGTATATACTTCCTGGTGTATACATATACCAGGGTATGTACTGGTGTGGTGCTTTAGGATAAGCACTGGACTGCTAACTACAAGTTCAAACGTACCAGGTGCTCCTTGGAAACTCTATACATGGTTTTTGGAACAGACTTAACGGCACTGAACAACAATAACATACTTATTGGCCTGTCTTCCTAAATATCAAACAGGCAAAAAATTGAACACAAGTCAATAAAAGTAAGCAGGGTAGCAAAACACACTCAAACTCTAACATAGTTGTGCAAAGAGACAATATCTTTTTCACTGTTTAGAATTGATCATATCTTCCAGATAAACCCAGAACTCTGGATAGCAGAAAAAAAGCCCTAGAGATAATCGTTCCAGACTTGTAATGCTAGCATGATGCAACAATTCAGATAATATTTTTATGTAAAATACTCAATCTCTAAGGTTTCTTTTCTCCTAGTGGCTTATGAGGTGACTTCATAGAGATAGTGTAAAGGAAATGTTGGATCTAAGTGGTGTCCTCTGATTCTTATTGTTTCTATGGTGATGTTCTTTGCTCTCCTGGTTGCTTTTTACCTTGATGGGATCAAGCTAACACCTTGCATAACTCTTGGTCCATGTTTTCTTGTCTTGGTCAAAACCTTGGCAAGCTTGGCCAATCTGCATTCCAGGCCCCAGACCTTAGTTTAGCCCCCATACAATCTTATTCCCAGTGTTTTGAGTAAATCAACCTTTCTGCATACCTATAATCTACTCTTAGCATGCCAACATGCTGTGAGGTACTGCTCTATCCTAATGGATCTCCAGATATGAAGAACCTTTCAAGTCTATTGCTACATCACAAAGTCCTATTTTGAGTGATTTGGGTTCTCATTTTAACAATTCTATCCCCACACTCTTACTCATTTTAGTCCCTGAGACAGAGGATGCCTTAGGTTGGTGAAAGAGAAAGGCTTTAGGGGACAGCGAGTTTATGCTGATGAATAGAAACAACTCAGAAAAGGTGAGAATGGTCATACAACTCAAAGAATATAATCAATATCACTACATATAGTACATATAGAAACTATTGAATTAGAGAATGTTTTGCTCAGTATGCCTTTAACAACTACAATATAGATTAAAATTTTCAATGAAAAAACAAAAAAATATGCACACTGCAGTTCAGAAAGTATTTTACTGGCTCAATTGTCTAGAAAAACCTTATTTTAAGCTCCCTCAGTACTCTCTTAATTTTTCCTTTGTCTCTCTTTTTCTATCTCTAGCACACATTTTCATTTCTTCTTATTAATCCATTTCAGGGTCATAATGGTCATAATATGAGAAAAAGATTAAAAATATGGTTTCCTTTACCTACTAAGCATTGTTGTTCTTGTTGTTAAGTGCTGTTAAGTTAGTTCTGACTCAATGAAACCCTCTTTAGGGTTTCCGAGGAGCAGCTGGTGGATTTGAACCACTCACCTTGTGATTCAAACTGACCTTGTGGTCGAATGCTTATTCTTCAGTGTGACACCAGAATTCCAACTAAACATTTTATATTTCTATACTTCTCCTGAAAGGATTGTGTTGTGGCATTGCACCACTGTTAAATTCTTTATTTTCTTATTTTCTTCTGGCAGAAGGTCATATATCTTCTAACAAGTTTCTTAAGATCTTGTCAATATATTTTAGTGAAAAAAATATATTGTGATATCTTCCTATTTCTTTTATGTTCACTTAAACAGATGTTTTTCTTTATTTCTTTTATACTGAGCATTGGACCCTGGGATTAAAGTAATAAATGTCCTAAAAGGTGTCTTAAGCCCTTTGCACATAATCATTGTTTAGGAGATGTCAGTATGATATTTTCAGTCTACTGAATGTAACAATAAAGAGTGAATCTGTTATTACACCGCTCTCTTAACTGAGTATCCCAAGGAGCTATATACATTTGGATGATTTTGAGTGTCACCTCAAAGGTTACTCTCAGAGAGAGCTTTTGCAGTAGGTCCTCTTGTGTCAAACATTGTGGTATCACAATACTTAAGTTATAAATGGAAAGTAAATTTTCATCTTCAAAATGATCTTCAGATTCTTTCCTGGTTGATCCTAGCATTGATACTGAACACAATAACCCTCATTTGACCTAAACCTGAAATCAAATGCCACCTTTAGAAATGGTCAATTTACTGTTTGGAAACTTGAACTATTCTAGAAGATGCTCAGGAAATTAACTCTGAGCCAGATGTTGTAAAACCCAGGAGAGCAGAAAAAACACTGCTGCAGTCCCAGCATAAGGTCAAGGTAGAATGAACACTCTTAAATGAGTCATTGACTGAATGATGGGCTATGACCATGCCAAGTACACAAGACAATGCAGTTACAGGAAGACAAAGCAGAAAGGTTACCTTACAGAGTGCAGCATCTATGTAGAATGATATCTGCCCATGGCCTTTTGCATTTCAATGAAACAGTGCTCCAAAGTTTTTTTTTTATTGCAATGTTAAACTTCTTTAACAACTGTTTAGCCTTATCTTTACATGTTGTGATTATGCAAAACTGAGGTTTAAATTGGTTGACTTCCTGATTATTGACGTCAAGTCTTCTGAAGTTCATTGTTGCATGTCAGAAAGGTCCAGAATATTTTTCCATTCTGTCAATTGGGCAGAGTTGTGCAGTCATGGATATTATTTTGAGCTGTGTCACTGATTACTACCATTCACTGTATTACTGGTTATTATAAAGGATGCTGAGAACTATTTGTGTTTATTATAAAGGATGCTGAGAAACAAGCTTCTGGATCTCATCCATCAGTTACTGGTTTTCCCACAAGGAAGTATCTTTTCTCTTGTTAAAACAGGCTCAAAACAAGCCCATGCTGTTAAGTTGGCTCATGAGGACTCCATGTGTAAAAGGGTCGAACTGATCCATCTGCTTTTCTTGACTTTAATCTTTTGCAAAAGCAGATGACCAGGCCTTTCTTCTGCATAGCACTGTGTGGGTTCCCACCACCAACCTTTAGGTTCGTAGCCCAGCCACCCAAGGAGCTTTTACTTGTAAAAAACTCAGGTAAGAGCAAGTTTACACCACCAGCCCACAAGACTATAGTGTATCACTTTACAACACAGTTTGAGCTTTCACTTATTGGTAAATTAAATTTTAGAGTTTTTAAGTGTTATTATTGCTAGGTACCGTCAAGTCAGTTCTGACACATAGCAAACCTGTATAGGGTTTCCAAGGAGTGGCTGGTGGGTTTGAATTGCTGACTCTCTGGTTAGTGGTCCAGCACTTATCCTACAATGCCACACCAGGAATCATTTTAAGGGTTGTTGTTGTTAAGTGCTGTAAAGTTAGCTTCAACTCATAGTGAGCCTATGAAGGGTTACCAGGGAGTGGCTGGTGAATTTGACCTGCCTATCTTGTACTTCAAACAGAACTTGAGGTCGAGTACTTATCCTATGGTGCCACACCAGGACTCCTTTTTAAGGTTTGTTGTTAAGTGCCATCAAATCAATTCCAACCCATAGCGATCCTATATAGAGTCCAAGGAGCAGCTGGTGAGTTTGAAGTGCTGACCTGTGGTTCAGACCACCTTTACAGTCCAGCACATTTACCAACAGTGCCACATCAGGACTCCATTTTTAAGGGTAGGGACCACATATTTGCTTCTGTTATAAAAGCCTGATATATATTAAGCCCTTAATAAAACTTAGCTGAAAATTCAGGGATTTAATAAAGGATGGATGAATAAACATATAAATGGATTATGTGGCTGCTCTTGATATCTGTACCAACATACCAATTAAGTTTTATTTATTGAAACTTTTTAATCAAGACACATCATTTCAGAGGAAATGTATAACACCATATTTAATTAAAGGAAGCTAAGTTTTGAGGAAAACAAAGGTTTATTGATGTTTTTAAATGCCGTCTCTAGGAAAACCTGCATAGGGTTTCTGAGGAGGAGCTGGTGAGTTTGAACTGCCAACCTTATGGTTCAAACTGACCTTGTGGTCCAGTACTTATCATACAGCACAACATCAATATAATCATGACAGGTAAATAAGTAGTCAGAGGTTTTCTTGTCTTAGGTGTATCCTAAAAAATCACCTCCTTCCTCAGCTTTAACTTATTTAGCACAGATTTTGCACTATACTCATCTGAATTTGGTCCTGCTGGTTGTGAATGAAGGTTTGCATTTGTATTCATCTCCAAAGTCCTGTAGGATAGTGACACAGCCTTTGCTTCAGCATGTTGTCTCCATGGTGACAAGAACTTTGATTCTCATGTCTGTTTGAGAGCTGATGTTGACAGGGTCTTATATCCAATGTTTTCTCTAGTGAACAAACTCTAAATTAACATGAATCTGAAACTGCACATTCTGTATAACAGATTTCAGTGAGTATTTATTTGATTTCTTGATATCTGGATTCTGTCAATGATTCTGCAATACTAAGAACAGTGGTTTTGGATTTGTTCTCTTTAGAAGTTGCTTTAGATGTAGAAAGTCGTTGTCCCTATGTTCTAATTTAAGGATTCTTTTCCTATTTCCAAATACCTTGATTGCCAGAAAACCCCTTCCTTTGAGTTTAAACACTCCGGCTAAATGTCCTCTGGGGAGAAAGCAAATTCATATTTAAAGAAAATGATTCTAACTGAAGGGAGAGGATGACTGTGCAGTTCTGATGGGAACTAGTGAATGTGTCATCACAGTTGGAACAGACATTCAAAGGTTGGGTGCTTAGGGAAAGCAATGGCACCCAAAGGTGGGACAAGTGTGGAGAAGACTGGCAAGTAGCTAGAGGGAAAAAGGTAATTGAAACATAAACCTATTTGGTACTATTATGGAATGAATTGTGTTCCT
>NW_006408519.1:59608332-59625401 GCF_000296735.1 Chrysochloris asiatica
CATGTTATCAGGAGTGACCAGTCTCTGGAGAAGGACAAAATGCTTGGTGAAGTAAAGGATCAGCAGCAAAAGAGAAAAACCCACAACAGGATGGATTAACACAGTAGCTGCATCAGTGGGTTCAAACACAGCAACAATGATAAGAATGATGTAGAATCAGGTCATTTTCTTTCTTGTGGTACATAGGGTTGCTATGAATCAGAACCAGCTTGATGGAATCTAGTAACAACAAAGAAAGAAGCAAAAGAAGAATTGAGGGTAAAAGATATGCCAAGCCACATGAAGATCACTCAGAAGCAGAAGGTCAAAGAAACAAGGATCTTCCCCCAGAGTGAATAGAAAGAGAAAGTCTTTTGCTAGAGACAGCACCCAAAATTTGGACTTCTAGCCTCCTAAACTGAGAAGATAAATTTCTGTATTTTAGATCCACCCTTAAATCTACTTGATATGGCTTTTTATTCAAAGTTATCTTAATATCTACCAAATGATTGGGTGGGACCATCCAGATAATGTGTACAGGATTCTAAGGCTCAGTTGGTTCCTTTTGCTCTCCAGCTAGGCTTAAAAGGAGTCCATCTCAGAAGCAGAGATGGAAGATTCCAGGACCATCAGGAAGTAAGGGCATGAGTAAAACGTGAGATCCTACCTAGAGAAACAGCGACGGCAAGAGGCAATGTGGGCAAGGGCCCCTGGCAAGAGGCAGTGGCATGGAGAGCCTGAGCATCTTTGGGCTCTAGGTCTATGGACTGGGTAAAGCTGAGTGCCTCTGGGCAGGAGACAGCTTGCAGAATGTGCCCTTTAGGCATTCACAGCCTGGATAAAATAGCTTTGTATCATTTGCTGGAGCAGGGAAGACAGCAAGGCGTCACATATCTGAGAGGCCAAAGACAAGAGTAAGGCATGCCTGCAATATGGCAGACAAGAAGCTCTCCTGACTAGAGAACTGCTGCATCCTGAGATGGTTTTGATCCTGAATTGTACCCTGTTTGCATCCCTAATAAACCCTATAATCATGAATATAGTTTTGAGTTCTGTGTGGCCACTACAATGCATTGTCAAGCCCAGATGTGAAGTAGAGAATACTGTGGGAGGAATGGTTGGTATCAGAATAGGGTAAATAAGGTCGTAGGATGGAAGCATGTCTGAACTGTGGGCTGATTTTGAGTTCAATTCTCCTTCTCCCTTGTGAAGCCAGGGGAAGTCAGACATGGTCTCCATGGTTTTTGCACACCTATTTATGGCATTTCAGTCATAGCAGCACTGTTGTTAAGTGCCTCTGAGTCAGTTCTGACTAATAGCAACCCTGTAGGGTTTCTGAGGAGTGACTGGTGGGTTTGAATCATTGACCATGCAGCTCAAACTGACCTTGCGGTCCAGTGCACTATCCTGCAACAGTAGATAGCTAAAAGACATACTTTAAAAACAGATACTGAATCAGGGTAATCTCATGATGGGTGAAGGAGAATTGTACTCCTTTGGGTTTTCAGAGGCTGACTTTTTAGAAGTAGATTGTCAGGATTTCCTTCTGAGGTGCCTGTCATAGATTTGAACTGTCAACTTGTCAGTCAGAACCCAAGCATGTTAACCATTTGCATCACCCAGACTGTTTCTCATCTCCTCAAACATGCCCTCAAACATAAACTACCACAGCTTTCCCATGTGTTATTACATGATAGAATAAATATTTGTTTTGACCTCTAAAAATTTTTGCAACAGATTTTCAAAATTTACCTTATCTTGCTATTGAAAAGAACATTTGTTTCACAAAATGCAAAAATTTATCACGGCACTAAACAAATTAATGTCATTCTTATGTGATTTCTTACAAAACTAATAAAGAAAATATAAGTATCTCAGATCTGTAAGACCACAGTAACAGGAAGAAGAAATGACTTTGTTATTGTGCCCTATTTTTCACTTCTGCATTGATTCTTCCCTTTATTGTCATAGATAAGGACCAAGATAAAATGAGTTCTCCTCTCAAATATAACTGCAAACATAATCTACAATGAAACCCAAACATTTACAAATGTCAGGCTTCACTGAAGGCAAAGAAAATGTGGTCTGTGAATAAGAGCAAAACGCTAAGTTAAAATTGAATTTTCATTATATTTTCAGTTTCTAATTCACTTTGGACCTTTAACTACCAACTAAGGTTCAATATATTGCTTCCTAACCTTACATGGAACTGGGGATATAATTTCTGATGTCAGATAGATCTTGGCTGAAAGCAAAAAATACCAGAAAGATGTTTACCTATATTTTATTGACTATACAAAGGTATTTGTGTGGATCATAAAAACAAAACAAAACACACACAAAAAAAAAACATAGATGGGAATTCCAGAACACTTAATTGTGCTCAACTGGAACCTATACATAGACTAAGAGGCAGTCTTGTTCAAAGAGAACAAAGGAATTCTGTGTGGTTTAAACTCAGGAAAGTTTTGCACCCAGGTTGCATCCTTTTACCAATCTTATTCAATCTGTATGCTGAGCAAAGAACCTGAGAAAGGACATGCAACATCAGGATTGTAGGAAGATTCATTAACAACCTGCAATATGCTGATAACACAAGCTTCCTTGCTGAAAACAGAGATCAAATACTACAGACTTTAATATGGTTACATCCACCTCAATTAAAACAAAACAAAACAAAAACCTCCTAACTGGACCAATAAGCAACATCATGGCAAACAGAGAAAAGACTGAAGTTGGCCAGGATTTAATTTTATTTGAATCCACAATCAAAGCCATGGAAGGAGACAAAAGGAAATCAAACGATGTAATGCATTGGGCAAATCTGCTGCAACAGATCTTCATTTAATAAGCAAAGATGTCACTTTGAGGAGTAAAGATGTAATTGATTCAGTTCAAAGTATTTTCACCCACCTCATATGCATGTGAAAATGGAACAATGAATAACAAACAGTGAAGAAACCTTGATGCCTTTCAAATATGGTTTTGGTGAAGATTATGAAATATACCATGGACTACCAGATGAATGAATAAATCTGTCTTGAAAGAAGTACAGTCAGAATGCTCCTTAGAAGCAAAGATTGAAAGACTTCATCTCATATACTTTGGACATGTTATCAGGAGGGACCAGCCCCTGGAGGAGGACATCAGGCTTGGTATTTGGAGGTTCAGCCAAAAGGAGGAAGACCCTCAAGGAGATGGCTTCACACAGTGGCTACAACAATGGGCTTAAACATAGGAATGATTGTGAGGATGGCACAGGACTGTAAGTGTTTTGTTGAGTTGTGCATAGGTTTGCCATTTCCTTTCCCTTTACTTTTTATCCTCAGAGAACTTGTTGTTTATCAGCATCAAGTGCCATCAAGTTGGTTCTGACTCAAAGCAACCCTGCATAGGATTTCCGAACAGTGGGTGGTGGGTTTGAATGACCAACCTTGAAGCTAGCTTGTGGTTAGCAGTCCAGTGTTTATCCTACATCACCACACCAGGACTCAGAGGATTAGAGATGCACAAAAAAAATTTTTTTGACTAATTAATTAACTGGTAACCACAACAAGCTTAAGTTAACGGAAGTCTTACCTGGACAGTTTTAGGTGTCTATGGTGGCTGTGTGCTGTGGAGTCGGTTCCAACTCATAGGGAACAGCTGGTAGTTTCGAACTGCTGACCCTGTGGTTCGCAGCCCGATTCGTAACCACTACACTACCAGAGCTCCTTAAGGTGTCTATAAGACTCCCTTATTGAATTAAGCAAACATTTATGTGCGTAACTTCAGGCTTTTCCTTGGTTCAATTCTTAGGGGATGATCTAGCCATTGCTATTAAACACATACCACTACTTCCTAATTTGCATTTGGAATTACAAAATTTTGAACAACTTACTGTTGTTAAACATACAAAACAAATTATTTCTGACATCTGTATGTTGTTGTTGTTAGGTGCCATCAAGTCGGTACCGACTCATAGCGACCTTATGCACAGCAGAATCCGTATGGTTAATGAATAGTAAGTAACTGACAGTCATTATTCTTCAAAATGTATTTCTTACAATTACAAAGGTCTTGTATTTTTATTTTTGTCATGTTATCCGAGGGCTGCACTTGATATTCTGTTTTATTACTTCTTCTATCTAGTGAAAAATATATTCTAGTAACTCATTTGGGATACCTGGATATGTTTCACTTGTTATTTTGCCTTCTGGGATTGTTTGTTTTTGTTTTCTACTTCTTCTTAAACATTTAAAAAATAAAACATCTTGTTCTTTGTTTTTACTATACCATAATAAAATAATTAGGAATGATAATAATGAAAACAAATATGCTTATTCCATGATCATCATGAATGAACTTACATAAATGCATTTTTGGCAAGATATATGTCAACTTCCTTTGGAATGCAAAATAATTCATTCCCTATCTTTCACTAGTACTGAGATAGAGGTGATAATATTTAGAATAGTTTTTCTACATGTTCTTTGACTAAGCCTAATTTGTTGTTTGTGCCTTGGTGTGGCACTATAGGATAAGCACTCGACATCAAAGTTGGTTTGAACCTCAAAGTCAAAGGTTCAAACTCACCAGCCACTCCTTGGAAACCCTACATATGGTCACTATAAGTTAGAACCCACTTGACAGTACTTAACAACAACAACCATTTGTTGTTGTTTTTTATGTATGCTAGGTCAAAAGAAGCCACTACCCCATCATCGGTGTTGATTCAACACTAAATAATGGGATAACAAATGTGTGGCTCGTATGACTCTACTTCCCCTTTTCATACCCAAGGCAGACATCATTTATTATGGTTGCCATTCTTCCCACTGAGCCCAGAAACCACTTATAATTATCCATACAGTTAGAATTGGTGTATGAGAAAATAAGAACATAGATTCTTATTTTTCAAATGCACTACAGTAAGTCCTGGAGTCCTGGTGTGGCACTGTAAAAGAAATACTGGACTGTTGACTTCAAGGTCAGCGGTTCAAACTGCCATGGAAACCCTATACAGAGTCGTTATGACTCAGAAACAAGTTGAGGACATTTAACAACAATACAACAATAAATCATTGTGTGGTGGTGTAAGATATGCACTGGACTGGGAACTGCTAAGTTGGCAGTACAGACCCACCAGCTATTCCTCAGAAACCTTACAGGGTCTCTATGAATCAAAAATGACTCAACAGCACTTAAAAACAAAATTATAATTAGCAGTAGGTGCCATTTAGCAGGTTGTGACTCATAGTGGTCCTCTGCATAACACTACCTGGCACTGCACCATCTTCATAATTGCCTTCATGTTTAAGGTCATTGTTGCAACCACTGTGTCACTTCATCGCATTGGGGGTCATCCTCCTTTTCACAAACAGGATGTCTTTTCCAAGGACTGTTCCCTTCTGATAATATGTCCAAAGTATTTGAAATGAAGTCTTTCCATTCTCTCTTCCAAAGCTTTACTTCTTGAAAGGCAAATGTATTTGTTTGTTTGGCAGTTCATGATACTTTCAATATTCTTAGCCAACACCTTAATTCAAATGCACTGATTCTTCTACGGTTTTCCTAATTCACTGTCAGCTGTCATTTGCATATGAGGCAATTGAAAATACCATAGCTTGGGTCAGGCGCACCCTAGTCCTCAAACTAACCCCTATGCTCTTTAACACTCTACAGATATCTTTTGTAGCAAATTTACCTAAAGCAGTATGGCCTTTAATTTCTTAACTACTTTTCTATGAATGTTGCTTGTAGTTCCAATAAAATGAAATCTTTGACAACTTCAATTTTTTCTCTATTTATATTATTTATTGGTCCACTTGTGAGACATTTTCTGTACACTGAGGTGCAATCCATACTGAAGGCTGCAGTCCTTAATCTTCATCAGTATTTTAAGTCATCTTCACTTCCCAAAAACAAGGTGTGTCACCTGGATATCACAGGTTGATGAGTCTTCCTTCAATCCTGATATCATGTTCTTCTTCATATAATCCAGTTTTTCAGATTATTTGCTTGGCATACAGATTAAATAAGGATACAACCCTGGTTTACACCTTACCTGATTTTAAAACATTCCATATCCCTTTGTTCTACTCAAATGACTGCCTCTTGGTCTACACACTGATTCCCCATGAATATGATTAATTGCTCTGGAACTTCCATTCTTTGCAATGTTCTCCATAGTTTGTTGTGGTCCACACAGTTGAATGCCTTTGCATATTCAAAAAAAAACAAAAACCAAAAATGTTTCTGGTATTTTCTGCTTTCAATCAAGATCCATCCATCTAACATCAGCAATGACATTCCTAGTGCTACGTCCTCTTCTGAATCCAGCTTAAATTTCTGGTAGCTTCTTGTAGATATACTGCTACAACCATTTTTTGTTTATCTTCAGCAAAATTTTACACATACATTTAATATTATATCAAATGTGTATACATGTGATATTAATAATATTGTTCAGTAGTTTCCACATTCCATTAGGTCACCTTTCTTTGGAATGGGCACACATATGGAAATCTTCCAATTCATTGGTCTGGTAGTTGTCTTCCAAATTTCTTGGCAGAGATAAGTGAGTTCTTCCAGTGTTGCATCTGTTTGTGGAAATATTTTAATTTGTATGCCATTAAATCCTGGAACCTAGTTTTTCACTAATGGCTTCAGTTAAGCATGAACTTCTTACTTCAGGACCCTTGGTTTTTATTCATATGGTACCTCTTGAAATGGTTGAACATTAATGGTTAAATTATGACTCAGTGTATACTTTCTGAATCATTCAACATTTTACTCATAAAATCTTTCAGTATAGCAAATTGAGGCATGAATTTTTTTTCTTCAATTTTTTCAGTTTGAGACATATTGAGCATGTTCTTCCCGTTTGGTATTCCGACTCCCCGTCTTTGTACTTTTCATTATAATACTAGACTGTCTTCTTGAGCTAACCTTAAAATATTCTATTCAACTCTTTTATTTCATCATTCTTTCTAGCCACTTTCGCTTCTCTACTTTCAAGAGCAAGTTTCAGAGTGCCTTCTAATATCCAGTTTGGTCTTTTATTTCTTTTCCATCTTTTTAAGGACTTTTTGCTTTCTTATGTATGATGTTCTTGATGTCATCCAACAACTCCTCTGATCTTAGGCCATTAATGTCTGATGCACCTTGAGATAGTCTCTAAATTCAGGTGGGATATACTCAAGGCTATATATTTGCTCTTGTGGACTTATTTTTATTTTACTTAGTTTCAGTGTGAACTTACATACAGCAATTGATTGTCTGTTCCACAGTCTGCCTCAGCCTTGTTTTGGCTGGTGATATTGAGATTCTCCATCAATTCTCCTCGGAGCTGTTAATCACATGTGTTATACGTGGTGAGGTTCGCTTGCATTACTGCTATTGTTAAGTGCCATCAAGTCAGTTCTGACTAATAACAACCATATATAGGGTTTCCAAGGAGTGGCTGGTGGGTTTGAACTGCTGACCTTGCAGTTAGCAGTCCAATACTTATCCTGAAGCACCACACCAAGGCTATGCTGCTGTTGTTAAGTACCATCCAATTGGGTCTGACTCTCAGTGACCCTGTATAGGGTTTCAGAGGAGCAGCTGGTGGGTTTGAACTGCTGACCTCGTGGTCGAAGTCCAGTGCTAATCCAACAGTGCCACACCAGGAGTCACATCAGGACTATAGTCAGAGCTTATGTTGTTGATAAAAAGTATTTACAATGAATAAATAATTGCTCTTGCAAAATTCTATCCTATAATTTCCAGCCTGGTTTCTATCACCAAGGCCATATTTTCCAACTACTAATCCTCCCTCATGAAATCTTTCAACAAACAGACGCAGCACTGGAGGTGCACACTAATCAATGCAAAGACATTTGAAAGACCGCTACCTGGTAAACTGATTGGAAAAGATCCATATTTGTGCAGATTCCAATGAAAGGTGAGACAACAGAATATAGAAACCATTAGGCAATATCACTACTAACAGATGCAAGTAAAATTTCACTGAAAATAATTTTTAAATGACTGTAGTAGTACATTGAGCTGCCAAAAATTCAAACTGGATTCAGAACAGTATATGGAATGAAGGATATCATTGCTCACATCAGGTGACTCTTAGTTGAAAGCAAAAGAATACCAGGAATATGCTAAGTTGGGCTGTATTGACTATGTAAAGACTTTAAACTGTGTGGATCATGACAAGTTATTGATAATATTGCAAAAAATGACTATTCTAACACTTAATGGTGCTCAAGAAGACCTGTATAGAAACAAAGAGGTAGTTCTCCCAGTAGGACAAGGGGATATTGAATGGTTTAAAATCAGGAAAGGTATGTGCCAGGATTGTATTTTTTCACCATACTTAATCAATCTGTATGCTTAAAAAATAACCCAAGAAGTTTTTCTGCATATTATTCTGCATAATATAAAAAAGAGGATGGCATCAGGATTTAAGGAAGACTCATTAACAACCTGCAATATGCAGATGATACAACTTTGCTTGCTGTAAGTGAAGAGGACTTAAAATACTTACTGATGAAGATCAAAGACTTCTGTATAACTTGCACCTTAATATAAAGAAAACAAAAATCCTCACCACTGTATCAATAAGTAAAATAATGATAAATGGAGAAAAGACTGAAGTTGTCAAAAACTTCATTTTGACTGAATCCACAATCCACACTCATGGAAGAAGGCAAGAAATCAAATGACATATATGCTGCACAAGACCCCTTTAAAATATTCAAAAGCAAAGCCATCAATTTGAGGACTAAGGTGTGCCTGACCCAAGCCATGGTATTTTCAAGTTCTTCATATGCATGTGAAAACTGGGCAATGAATAAGGAAGACCTTAGAAGAATTGATGCATTTGGGTTACAGTGTTGGCAAATATTGAAAGTACCTTAGCCTATCATCAGAAGAACAACCAAATCTATGTTGGAAAAAGTACAGTCAGAGTACTCCTCAAAAGTAAGGGTGGCAAGACTCATCTCTCATACTTTGAATACACTATCATGAGGGACCAGATATCTCTGGAGAAGGACATCATGCTTGGTAAGGTAGAGAGTCGGCAAAAAACAGGAAGACTCCCAACAAAATGGATTAGCACAGTGGCCGCAGCAATGAGCTAAAGCACAATTGTGAGTATGAGGCAATGTTTCATTCTGTTGTACATGGATGACTATGAGTCAGAACTGGCTGAATTGTACCTGACAACAACAGCAATCTTTCCTCTTTGTTTCCAACTTTCACATTACAATCATCAGTAATTATCAATGCATCTTAATTGCATGTTTGATCAATTTCTGACTGAAGAAGTTGATTGTGTTGTGTTGTTGTTAAGTGCTGTCAAGTTGGTTCCGATCCAGAGGGACCCTGTATAGGGTTTCCTAGGAGAACTAGGAAGCTTAAATCAACTACGTTGCAGTTCAAACTGACTTTGTGATCCAGTGCATTAACTCACAACACCACATAAGGACTCTGAAGAAATTGGTAGAACTCTTCAATTTCCTCATCACTGATTTTAGTGACTGCTGCGTCAATTTTAAAAGTAGTGGTATTAACTGGCCTTCCTTGTAGGATGTGTATAAATCAATCCTAGATGCATTTGAAGCATATTATGACTATAATTGCTCCTAAGATTAAGTGGCATACTAGAAATTCAAAACGTAAACATTCCCATGTCATGTAGATGCAACATAACTTTCTCCTTCACTGCTGTTTTCCTCTTGCACTATTACTGACATTTAAGAGCATACATAAGTATTAATTTTAAAATATTTGAATTTTTCATTATATTTTTTCATATACTCCAGCTGTTTTTGAACCCATACATAAGTTTCTGAAATATTAATTTCAAAAGACAAGAAATAACTTGCTCAATTATCTGTTACCCTCAATTCAACTATTATTAAAACAACATCTGATTATTTAACATTTTTTACATATGAAAGCTTTGGCTTCACAAAGAAGAAAAACTTTCTATTTGAATATTATGTTTAATAGTTTAAAGATCACTAACTCACAAATAATTTTTCATTGAAAGTTAAGATCCTGACATATTATATATCTGTATAGCCAATATATTAGCTTTCTTCAGTTCATCTGAAGAGAGAAATTAACAATAAGAATTATACTCCTATGGTAGGTAGAATAATAGCCTCCCAAAGATATCTACATCCTAATTTAATTAACTTGTGAAAATGTTATCTTACATCACAAAATATAACTCACCAATATGGTTAAGTTAAGGGAACTGAGATGGGGAGATGATCTTTAAAAAACTTTCTGCCATCGAGTCAGTTCTGACTCAGAGTGACCATGAATAGGGTTTCCAATCCTGTACAACATTACAGGTACAGAAAGTCTTATTTCTCCCAAGCAGCAGTCAGTGGGCTTGAACTGCTAACCATGTGATTAGCAGCCCAATACTTATCCTACAGCTCTACCAGGGTTATTTAATTATCTGATTGGGCCCAATGTAATCACTAGAGTTTTTATACGTGAAATAGGGAGTCAGCAGAATCTGAGAGAAACTTGAAGATGTATGACAGTAACTTTAAAGATAGAGGATGAGACCACAAGCCAAGGAATAGGGATAGCCACAAAGACAGATTCTCCCCTAGAACTTTCAGAAGAAACATAGGCCTGCCAATATTTTTATTTTTAGCTCAGTAAAATCTGTGTCCAAACTCTGAGTTCCAGAACTGTGAAATAATACATTTCTGTTGTTTTAAGATACTAAAGTTTATGCAATTTGTAAGAGCAGAAATAGGAAATGAAGACAGCTCTCCATACAGTCCAGAATAAGGAGACATAGAATGCATTAACTCTATGTTTTCCTTTTCCCTATCCACAAAAACTAAGCCCTTAATCATATCTTGGATTATTATCTAATTCCACTCTGCTACCTTTCTTGATTGTGTGCAAATGTATGTTTGTCTCAGGACTTTGAGAAAGTTTTCTGTGAAAGTTGGAAAATAACCATTTCAAGAAAGAACTCGCTGTTTTAATAGTGAGCAGAAGTGAATAAAGGAAGCAAAGAGTTTAAATTTGCAAGGTCAGAACATATTCTCAATAATGACTTCGTTGTCATGTTAAGAAAGAGCTTTTGCTCTAGGTGTATTTCTTATAGTTTGGAAGCATTTCTTAGCTTGACAGTGAAGATGCCCAGGTATGAATTTCAACACAATGTAACTGGCACTAGCAAATATTTTCAAGTAAGATTATTCCTTTAACCCACTTACATCAACAAAGCAGATGTGTTTTGTGTAAATAATAATTATGTGACATACTTTCACCTGCACTGCAAAGACTGAAATGTTACACATATGTTTTTTCTAAGTCTACTGTGATAGTTCATACTCACAGCATGTAACTTAGCATGAAAGGGCAAGACATCTCAGGACTGGCAGTACTTCCAGGGTGACATTAAGGTGTGATTTGGCAGCTGTCATTCATAATTCCCATACCTAACTCAATATAGCCCCTGGCAAATATATCCTATATACGCTTGAAGATACACAGCAGAGAAAAATATCTACAAACTTATGACCATGTATGACCAAGGGGCCAGTGTTATTTTTAAAAAAAACATTTTCTAGATTGACATATTTACTCATTCATGACCTTTTGATTGTGCAGTAAAGTTACAGTAATAAACAAAAAACAAGGTATTGAATCTACAAATTTAGATGAAAATTAAGATCTAATTTTTAACAAACAGCACAGTCTCTGGCAAAGTATTCATTGCATCTGATCTTCAATTTCCTCATTTGCAAAATAGGTATAAAATTAACCTTATTTAGGAGGTACTATAGCTTTGAATGAAGAGTAGGTAAAATGAACAGACAAAATTAAGAAATAAAATTGCTGAACAGAAGAATTAAAAGGGGAGCTTGAGAAGACAAACTATAGTATTATAATGAAATATGCAAAGGCCATGAGTTAGAAAACCAAAAAGGAAGGATGCGCTCAGCATTTCTCAAGTTGAAAGATTTGAAAATAAATAAATAAATAAAAATAAAATAAAATAAACCCCAAGGTGTCATATTAAATTCTGCAGGTAAAAATAATGAATGCTACAGGAAGCATCAAAAGAGATGGAAAGAATATGCAGTGATTATACAATAACAATTTACACCCTCGGAAACCCTGTACAGGGTCTCTATGGGTCAGAACCGACTCGACGGCACTTAACAACAACATCAACATACAATAAAGAAGGAGCTCTGGTAGTGTAGTGGTTACGAATCAGGCTGCAAACCACAAGATTAGCAGTTCGAAACTACCAGCTGCTCCATGGGAGAAAGATGAGGCTTTCTGCTCCCGTAAAGATTTACAGCCTCAGAAACCCTGTTCAAGGTTGCTATGGGTCGGAATCGACTCAACGCCACTTAACAACAACAATATACAATAAGGAAATGGTCAATGTTCAAATATTTCAAGATGTTTCATGTCAACTTGTCTAGGCTAGGATTTTCTACAGTTCATCAGTTAAAATGTAGTTATCACTTCCATGATGAGGCCTAAGGTAACACAATAAACCCCATGATATGATGTGATGTGATCTGATGTAACTTTCCAATGTGTTTTAAATTTTTACTTTTATGGTATAATCTATAGGACTAAATTGAATCGTCAGCCAATTTAATTTGAAATATAATAGAAGAGAGAAGTGAGCAGAGGGGAGGGGCCTACTACACCAAGATAGAAGAGCTGGGAGTGGAATGTGTCTTTGCATTTGACGTCTCTGTATTGTGAAGCTCCTAGATCCAGGGGAAGATTGATTTCAAGATATATGGAGATCTCCAAGGAATACTTGGCCTACAGATGCTGAAAGGAGATGGAGGACTTTTATCTTTGACCTTTGCCAAGAAAAATAAAGTTTCCCTTAGAGCTAGAGTTATAAGTTTGGAGTTTCAACCTCCCAAACTGTAAGAGAATAAACTCTGGTTGTTTAAATCATCAACCTGTGGTATTTTTGTTGTAGCAGCATTAGATAACTAAAACAATAACATATAATCAACAGTCAATGGTAATGAAGAAAGACATACAAGTTGAACTGAAAGCATTGGTGAAAAGTGAGGCACCAGTAATTGACAGAATAATAATCAAAATGTTTCAACAAACAGATGCAACACTGGAAGCTCTCACTCATCTATGCCAAAAAACTTGTAAGAGAGATACCTGGCCAACCAACTAAATGAGATCCATATTTGTGCCCATTCAAAAAAAAAACCCACAGTGACAGGATATAATGCATATATTACCAAACAATGTAAGAATACAACATGCAAATTTTGCTGAAGATCATTTAAAAAGGGTTGTAGCAGTACAATGACAGAGAATTGTGAGGAATCCAAGCTGGTTTCAGATGAGGATGTTGCTGATGTCAGATATATTGTGGTTGAAAGCAAAGAATACAAGATCATAACAAATTATGAATAACATTGAGTAGAATGGGAATTCTAAAACAATTATACAAATAATCTGAGAAATTGGACTATATGAAGGAAAATATGGCATTCGGATTGAAGGAAGACTCAGTAACAGCCTGTGATATACAGATGATGCAAGCTTGGTTACTGAAAATAAACAGAACTTGCAGCTTTCAGTATGGATTACACCTCAACATAAAGAAAATATAAATCTTCACAACTGGACCAAGAAGCAATATCATGATAAACAGGTAAAGGAGTAAAGTTATCACTTATTTCATTTTACTGGGATTCACAGTCAATGTCCATCATTAAATAATTGGTCAAAAAACCAAGTGACATATTGCATTGGGCAAATATGCTACAAAAGATCTGTTTAAAGTGTTACAAAGCAAAGATGTCATTTTGAAGATTAATGTGTGCCTGCAACTAAGCTCTAGTATTTTCCATCACTTCATGTGTATGTGAATGTTGGACAATGAGTAAGAAAGATCAAAGGAGAATTGATGCATTTGAATTACGGTATTGTTGAAGAATATTGAATATGTCCTGGAGTGACAGAAGAACAAACAAATTTATCTTGGAAGAACTAAAGCCAGACTGCACATTGGAAGCGACGATGGCAAGGCTTCATCTCACATACTTTGGACATGTTATTGGGAGTACCAACCTGGAGAATTACATTACGCTGGGTCAATAAAAAAGAGGAAGACCCCTAATGAGATGGATTGAGATAGCAGCTGCACCAATGGGTTAAAACATAGTAATAATTGTGAAAATGGCACAGGTACTGAGATGGCAACCAACAATAATAAAAGCACAACATGAAAAGAAGCCCTGGTACACAATGGTTAAGCACTTCACTGCTAACTGAAAGGCCAGTGGTTCAAACTTACCAGAAACTGCATGGGAGAAAAGACATGGCCATCTGCTCCCATAAAGAATACAACCAAGGAAATCGCTAGGGACAGTTTACTATTCAGTCCTATAAGGTTGCTATGAGTCAGAATCAACTCCCCAGTTGCAATAAATGTATGTGGATTATGGTGTTGGTGAAGAATACTGAATATACCATGGAAGTATACCATGGCATATTCATGGTGTGGCTCTGTAAGATAAGCACTCAACCATAAGGTCACTTTTAACTACAAGGTCAGTGGTTCAAACTCACCAGTGGTTCATCAGAAACCCTATACGGGGCTGCTATGAGTCCGAACCAACTCAATGGCCCTTAATAATAATACCAAAAGAACTAACAAATCTGTCTTGGAAGAATTACTTTCAGATTGCTCCTTAGAAGTAACAATAGTAAGACTTTCTCTCTAACACTTTGGACATGGTATCAGGAGACCCAGTCCTAGGAAAAAGATATCCTGCTTGGTAAAATAAGGGTCAGAAAAAAAGAGGAAGACCCTCAGTAAAATGGACTGGCACCGTGGCTGCAACAATGGGCTCAAACACAACAATCGTGAGGATGGTGGAGGACCAGGGAGTGTTTCCTTCTGTTGTACACAGGGTTGCTATGCTTCAGCACCAATTTAATAGCACCTAATAACACAAGTAAATAATTCAGCAATATTTTAAAATTTAACCTGGATTCTACTCTTGCCATGGTACATTCACTCATATTTATGTCTAGCTAAAAACACTTGATTCAGGGTCTGCTCCTAAATACGATAATGTTGTTAAGTGTCATTGAGTTTGTTCCAACTCATGACAATGCTGTATAGGGTTTCTAAGGAGCAGCTGGTAGGTTTGGTCACTGACCTTCCGGTAAGCAGCCCAGTGCTTACACGATAAGTGTATAGCACCACACCAGGACCCCAAAATATAATACTAGGCTACCCGTTTTCTTTGATATAAACACAAAATATAACATTTTTAATAATTTTTATATTACATCACCCAGGTTGCTACTGATTTGTCCACTTGATGCCTCCCACCTACCATTCATTACTTTTTAGACTCATTCAACAGGCCAGCACCTGATGCATAATACCTATCCAGTTCATCTTTCCTTCCCATCCTCCTTCCCAAAAGATCACAGATACTGAGAGGCCAGCCGTCAGAAAGAGTGGGAGAAGCAGGCTTGAGGGCCAATGTAGATGGTGGTGTTCTATGAAGTCTTCCTTTGCATTTTTCCTCTATTTTTGGTTAAAACCCTCATAAGTTTGAAGGACTAGAGCAAAAAACATTGTACTGAATTCACACTATATTTGAAATGGTACCCTGCCATGATTTTCTCAAAAAATAAAGTAATTATTTCTTTTTCATGGCTTTGTTTCCCACTTAGAAGAGCCTGAACCTTCTGAGGAGATTCTTCTTACCCATCCATGTGGTACAGAGTGTGAGCCACACTGTGTAATGCTGTGCCATTATATTATTAAACTGGACTCTATCTCAAGTCAGTCAGCCTCTGTTTCCTTAATTAGCCATTTATTGAAAACTAAGAGCAGATTTCTGGGGGAAAATAAATAAAAGTTTCTTCTTACAGAAAGGGTCATAACTACTGGATAGTTGTATAAATTAATAATTACAGTTAAGTATGAAGTGTTGTGAAAGTGCATACGACACAATGGTGTCCTAGGAAAGGAGAAGTAAAAACATGCCTGGATTTTGAAAAATGGGTAAGTGTTCAATAGGAAGAGAATTTGAGCTAAGGGACAGAAACAATAAGTGAAAAGGTATACTGCTGTTTTTAAGTGTCATTGAGTGTCATTGAGTTGGTTCTGACTCAGAGGGTTTCCAAGCAATGGCTGGTGGGTTGAACCACTGACTTTGTGAATAGCAGTCCAGTGCTCTTCCTACAGTACCATACATAATAATAATATTGTAATATAAATAACTGTCTTAGTTACTGAGTGCTGTGGTAACAGAAATATCACAAGTGGACGACTTTACCCGAGAGAAATTGATTCTCTCACAGTTTAGGAGGCTAGCCCAATTCAGAGAGCCAGCTCTAGGGGGAGTGTTTCTCTGTCTGTCTGTTCCAGGGAAGGTTGTTGCCTACTTTCAGCATCAATAGGCCCAGTATCCTTGGAGATTTCTATGTGTCTTGGCATCAATCTTCCTCTGGATCTAGGAACTTCATAGTGCAAAGACCTCAGGTCCAAAGGACCACCACTCCCAGCTCTTCTTTCTTGGTGGCAGTAGGACTCTCTGAGCTCTGTTCACATATCTCTCCTTTTATTGCTTGAACTATAAAAAGTGTTACAAGTCACACTCTAGGGAAACTCCCTTTATAACTGATCAGGCCATCATGGAATTTAGGATGTTGCATCCCACCCTTAATCAATTTACAACTTCATCCAGGACAATAACTAACATGTATATGCCAAGTACTGTTCTAGGAAACACACACATACACAAACACTCATTTAATACTTGTAATACCCTGTGAGGTAGATACTATTATTATTACCAGTTTACATAAACGGAAACTCTGGCATTGTGAGGTTAAGTAATTTGGTAAAATTCACACATATAGTGAATGGAAAAAGCAAGATTCAAACTCAGGCAGCCATATTTCTAACTACCATTCAACAATGAAGTTTTCAAGATTTTTTCAATAAGTATGAACAATTCTTTGTGGCTGAAATGAATGTAGATTTCATAGGGAGTAGTGTCCTAAAGTGAAGTTAAAGAAGTAGCCTAACACCTATG
>NW_006408519.1:59626078-59627988 GCF_000296735.1 Chrysochloris asiatica
AAGAAGTAGCCTAGGATGCATTTGTCAGCATCCTTAGATATGGATCCAAATTTAGTATTGCATCAGCTATGTAGTTGTTCAAAGTATTTACTTATGAGGACTATAAAATATTGCTGTTGTTGTTGTGAAGTGCCATCGAATCAGTTCCAACCCATAGTGACCCTATATACTGTTTCCGAGGAGCAGCTGGTGAGCTTGAACCATTGACCTTGCAGTTCAAATGGCTTTGCAGTTTGATGCATTAACCCAAAGAGCCACACCAGGACTCCATAAAATATTACCAGATACTAATACACTTTTAGAAATGTAGTGATATGGAGAAATGTAATTACCAGCATTCCTTTCTGAGAAAGTTTCCAGTGTATTCAAAGCAAACTTATTGGCTACTTAGGAGAGTGGACGATACTCCAGAAAGGTATGCTCAAAATGCTCAGGTATACTCAGGCGGCTCCTTGATGCTTTCTAATTAAAGATCAACTTAACATTTTAAAATGTGCACTTATGGGTATAAATGGATAAATGTTGGCAATTTTATGCATACGTGAAATCATTTCCAACAATGAAAGAAGATACAGACTAGGCCGATCTTCCAGGAAGTTCCATATTTCATTTCCTAGTCAATTCTCTGTCCGCTGCACTGTCTGTTCTTTCATCGTATGTTAGTTCTGCCTGCCATTGAATTTCATATAAGTGGATGGACACAATATGTCCTTTTTGTACAGCTTTCACTTAACATAATTGTTTTTAGATTCATTCACATTGTTGTATGTTAACAGTTATTTCTCTTATTACAAAATAGTATTTTATTGTGTGAATATATGACCATTTGTTTATTCATTTTCTTGCTGATCGGTATTAGAGTTTTTTTTTACAGTTGGGGCAATTATAAATAAGATTGTTACAAACATCTTGTATACTTCTTTTTGTAGACATCTGCTTTAATTTTCTTTGGTAAACATCAAGAAGTGGAATTGTTACATCATAAAAGATTTGCATGCCTTATCAGTCTCTTAAAAAGTATGTGTCTGACAAGGTAGGCAGGTTTAGGGCCAGAGGTGAATTACACATGATTATTGGAGAGAGGCTGAGTATTTCCTCCTCTCCGCTTCCTCATGCAATGCTCCATCTGACATTTAAATAATTGATGAACAAATATTGAAAGATTATTGGTTTGTGGAAATGCCAAGTCATTAGAATTCTAGTTGCACAAAAATTTCTTGGGCTTGCTTAAATATACCATAATTAAGGATGTAGATTTTGTTTTGAAGATTTTAAGAAGTGACATGATACAATTTGTTTAATGGCAGTAGCTTGTGCACAATGCAGAATGTGGAGTAGGAACTAGGAGATCTTTGAGTGCTATTGTAACAATCCAAATGAAAAAGAGTAAGATGGGTGTTTCTGTGAATAGTTAGAAGAGAGCTGAATTCAAGGGACCTGTAAACACTGCTTATGAGCATGTATGTGTGTGTGTAAGTGTATAGTGTAGGGGAAAGTCATCTTATAATTATAGTCCTTTGTTTCTCTTTAATTGCATTTACTGCATTGACATACATTCTGTATTATAGATCCATTGTAATCATACATTTTTAGCAGTCAATATACTGAAGCATCCATTACCTGCAAGCTCCATGGCTCATACACATCCAGTGTTTATCTGGTGTGGCCCATAACACTTTGAATACATCAGGATTCTCTACTTTCTGTTCAGAATATTTCTGAAATCTTGGCCTTTTCAGCATAGTAGCTTCATTTCTGTGCTTTAGTATCACCTCTGAAAATCACAGAAAACAGAATCATCCATTGGAAGTAACATTAAGAAAGATGTGAATATCAAACTCTGACTCAGCTTTCACTGGAGCCTGTTGTATTGTTTTTCTATTTTATTTTGTTCATTTTTATAGACAAGG
>NW_006408519.1:59628324-59629348 GCF_000296735.1 Chrysochloris asiatica
CTTCATCACTCCACGTCATCCTCTGTCTCTATCTCAGACATCTCTGCGTAGGGTCCCGCTCTTGGCTCTTCTCCGTTGATGGTCCTAGAGACCTCCGCTCCTAAACTAGAGAATTAATCACTCCCTTCCTTGCTACAAAAGACTACCTTTGCATTTCCAATCCTCATAATCAGTCCTGATAACCATTATTCACTATAGTATCACGAGTTACCCATCTGTATTTCATTTCATCAGCTCTGCCTAGACAGATTGGATAGTACTCACTGGAGATTCTGCCTTCCTCCATGCCCACTAGCTCTAGGTTCCCTCTTGAAACCTTGTAAGCCAGTCACTTCTTGCCTTTGTAGACTCCTCCTCCCCATTTGGGTATCCAATGTCCAAGTTGCCCATCTCTTTCTACTCTGTGTGTGGAGGGGGTGGGAATGTTTCTTGCTGTAATGATTTGTTCCTTCTTTTGAGTCAATGCATCCCTAGGTATAGGTCAAGTTCATCAGATTGTATCAGCTCACTTCTTTTTTCCTCTTCTTTCTTCTCCTGGTTGAACTTTGATCATCCAGTCATCCGTTCCAGGTCACGTGGGTATCATCTGCAAGTGTGGGCGTTCTTGTGCACATGCCCTCTCTTCCCATCAGCTGGTAGCTCCACTCTCCACTCAAGTCCTCCGTGGCCACGCCACAGATTCTGAGCCCAAGAGTCCCCAGGTCTCCTCACACTGCTTGCCAACCAGGTCCCCAACTGGGTCCACAGAAGCCCACTGAACATTGTAGGGCTTAGCTTGCCGCTTCCTTGCTGTTTTTACCCCACTTCCCCCTATTGGTGATGCGTGTGGTCACCCATCAGAGCATGTATTTCCATTGAGTCTTAGTCTTGGAAGGGGGTTTGCGTTGAGAGGACCCGACCACTTGTGTTGATGTTTCCTAAGGAAGCGATTTGTTTGTTCTTGTAGTAACAGTCCATCTGCCTCTATTGTTTTGTATTTTTCCTGTAGGTCTTTCTTTCAAGAAGTATCTTTTGTTCTTCTAGC
>NW_006408519.1:59629448-59641180 GCF_000296735.1 Chrysochloris asiatica
CCAGTTGCTATCAAGTAGAGTCTGACTCATGACAATCCAATGTATGCAGAGTCAAATGGCACTCCATAGGGAACTCAAAGTTATAACCTCTTAGAAACAAATTGCCAGGCCTTTCTTCCAAGGTACCATTGGATGGGTTTAAACCTCTACCCTTCTGGCTGGTAGCAGGAGTCCTGGTGTGGTGCTATGTGTTAATGGCAGTTCAAGCTCACCAGTGGCTCCTTAGACACTCTATATAGTGTCACTATAGGTTAGAACTTATTCAACTGCACTAACAACAATAGAGTCCTTAACCATTTGTACCATACAGGGATACCTTCATTTTGGGGTGCCTACTACTTCTATTGTGTCCCCAGCTTTTCCTTAAGATTTTTCAAAACAAAAAATAAATCTTAAATCAATACTCTACCATATAAAGCTCAGGGCTGTTAAACATCACCTATAGGCTGAGTAGTTAATTAGCCCCTGACTAATTAACGACTAAGAGTACTTATGAAGACTACATGTTTTCATGGTATTCTTAACAAGGGTTGTATATGTTTTGTGTCATTGGATAATTGGAATAATCAGCTTTCAGGTACACTAGCACGAGAGCTGTTGTGGGGTTTGCAAGGAAAGACATTTCATCTGGAAGAGAACAGGTATGGGAGTCACCAGGGGAAATGCATGCTAAAACTGCCTCTGTACTGCTTCCATTGATTTTTGCAAATATTTCTTCAGGAGCTGTCAACACAAACTACACTACCTCACAGTCAACAAGAAAGGTAGACTTTTATATATGTTAGCGGGATTTACTTAATCTTAGATGGCTAACTCAGCAAGCTTTTAGAAGTGCATCCGTATACAGTGAAAAGCAATACATGAAAGTTCTGCTGGATAAAAAAGCTTCTTGTGCAATACAAAACTTGTTGCAGGATTCACAACTTTGCATAGCTTTTATCAAATTAAAACTCGAAGCTTGTAACAAAAAGAGCTTGTGGGAATTTATGATGCTTCAAGTCTTACTTTATATTGAAAAAACACAGCAAATAGATGAAAAAGTCAGGTCCATTCATGAAATTTCACCACTTCTCTGTCCACCTGTTATACTGCAGTGGTTTGTGTATTGCTGTGATGCTGGAAGCGTCACTGGTATTACAAATATCAGCAGGGTCACTAATGGTGGACAAGTTTTAGCAGGCTGAGACAGAGTAGGAAGGAAGAACCAGCCTGAGACAGAGTAGGAAGAAGAAGACCACTTTTGAACAATTAGCCACTAAAAACCTTTAGAATAGCAGCAGAATACTGCTTGATATAGTGCAGGAAGATGAATCCCCAGGTTGGAAAGCACTTAGAATGCAACTGAGAAAGAATTGCCTTCTCTAAGGACAGTCAATATTAATAATGTGAATGGATTAAAACTTTCAGGACTTTCATTTGCCGATGTGGTATAATGAAAAAAAAAAAAAAAACTAACAGCTGCCTAACATCCATTATCAATCAGAATATATCATATACAAAGCATGAGAATCTAGGAAAATTAGAAACTATTGAAATTTAAATGGAACACATAAAGATCAACATCCTAGGCATTAATTAGTTGAAATAGACTGGATTTGGCCATTTTGAATTTGACAATCATATGGTTTACTCTCCTGGGAACAACAAATTCAAGAGGATTGCCATGGCATTCATCACCAAAAGGAAGATTTCACGATCAATCTTGAAGTACAATGCTGACAGTGATAGATAATATCTATATGCCTACAAAGCAGACCAATTAATAAGACTGTTATTCAAATGTACATATCAAGCACTAAAACCAAAGATAAAGAAAATGAAGATTTCTACTTCAATCTGAAATTGAGCAAACATGCCATGTAATCAAGATGCATTGATCATTACTCATGAGAGGAATGGTAAAGTTGGAAAAAAAAGAGGAAGAATAAGTATTTATAAAATATGGTCATGGTGATAGAAATGATGCTGATGATTGTGTGATAGAATTTTTCAAGACCAATGACTTATTCATTAGAAATACCAAGAGAACATGGAGCAAGGAATATTATTGCTGATGTCAGATGGATCTTGACTGAAAGCAGAGAAAACCAGAAAGATATCTACCTGTGATTTACTGACTTTGCAAAGGAGTTTGATTGAGTGTATCATAACAAAATTTGGATAGTATTGTGAAGAGTTGTTGGAACAGAACAAGGGGATAATGAATGATTCAAAATAAGATTTTTCAAAACCAAAAATAAATCTTAAATCAATACTCTACTATATAAAGCTCAGGGCTGTTAAACATTACCTATAGGTTGAGAAATAAAGAAAGGTGGTCACCAAACTTATTCAATCTATAGGCTAAGTAAAGAATCTGATATCTAGACTCTGTAGAAGAGCATGGAGTCAGGATTGGAGGAAAAGTCACTAACAACATGTAATATGTGGATGACACAACCTTACTTGCTAAACGTGAAGAACACTTGAAGCATTTTATTGATGAAGTTAAAAAACTGCAGTCTTGTATGGATCACACCTCAACATAAAGATAACAAAGTCTTCACTACTGGACCAATAAGCAATATCATGATAGTGTAGAAAAGATTTTAGTTGGCAGGATTTAATTATACTTGATCAACAATTATTGCCCATGAAAGCAAGAGTCAATAAATTGAATGACATATTACATTGGACAGATCTGCTACAAAATACCTCTTTGAAGTGATAAAAGCAAAGATGACACTGAGAAGAGTAAGGTCCGCTTGACATAAACCATGGTATTTTCAATTGCCTCATATGTTTGTGAAATCTGGCCAATCAATAAGGAAGACGGTAAAATAATCCAAGAATTTGAATTATGGTGTTCACAAACAATACTGAAAGTGCCATGGACTGACAGAAAAACAAAAAATCTATCTTGAAAGAAGTTCTGGTAGAATGCTGTTTAGAAGCAAGGATGGCAAGAGTTTATCTCATCTGTCAGTTTATCCTACTGTGGTGACTTGCATGTTGCTGAGCTTCTGGAAGCTATGCACAGATATTTTAAATACCACCAAAGTCACCCACAAAAGACAAGTTTCAACTCAGCTTCCAGACGAAGACAGATTAAGAAGAAGGAGAGGACTAATTCTAAATATTTAATCACTGGAAAACTTAAGACTAGTGGTGGAACACTGCCAGCCCCAGAATATTGAATATTAAAACATGATGAAGAACACTAGAATATTGTGAGATATAGTGCCAAAAAAGGAGCCTTTCAAGTTGAAAGGCATTCAACATACCACTGGGTGAGTGCTGCCTCCTCAAAGTAGAGTTGACCATGAGAACACAAATGAAGTAAAGCCTTCTAGACCTTCATTTGATGATGGGGCATGACTCAAAATAGAAACAGATGTAAACATCCATTAATAATCAGATCATATTAAGTAAGAAGTATGAACTAGAAAAATTGGAAATTGTCAAAAATGAAACCGAACACATAAACATCAATGTCCTATGCATTAATGACCTGAAATGGACTGGTATTGGACATTTTCAATCTGACTATCACAAGGTTTACTATGCCGGAAATGACAAATTGAAGAGGAATAGCATTGCAGTCATCATCAAAAAGAAATTTCCATATCTGTCTTGAAGTATAATTCTGTTTGTGATAGGATAATATCCATATGCCTACAAGGAAAACCAGTTAGTACTACTATTATTCAAATCTACACACCAATCACTAAAGCCAGTAATAATGAAACTGAAGAATTCTACCAACTTCTTCAGTCTAAATAGAATCAAACATGCATGAATGATGTGTTGATAATTACTGATGATTGGAATACAAAAGCTGGAAAAAAAGGGAAAAGATCAGCAGTTGGAAAATATAGCCTTGGTGATAGAAATGATGCTGGCGATTGCATTATAGAATTTTGCAAAACCAATGACTTCATGGCAAATACCTTTATTAAACAACATAAAAGATAACTATACACATGGACCTTACCAGACAGAATATCTAGAAATCAAATTGACTACAACTGTGGAAAAAGATGATGGAAAAGCTCCATCAAAACAAGTTAAAACAAGGTCAGGGACAAACTGTCGAACAGACCATCAAATGCTAATATGCAAGTTAAGGCTGAAATTGAAGATAATTAAAACAAGTACACAAGAGCAAAAATATGACCGTTAATATATCCCACTTGAATTTAGAGATCATATGAAGAACAGATATGATGCATTAGATACTAAAGACTAAAGACCAGAAGAGTTGTGGGATGACATCAGAAACATCATACCGGAAAAATAAAAGATCATAAAAATACAAGAAAGAAGGAAAAGACAATAATGGATGTCAGAAGAGGCTGTGAAACTTGCTTAACAAGGGTAGAGATGCTAAATCAAAATGAAAGAAATAAGAAGGTAAAGAACCAACTAGAAAATTTCAAAGGTCAGTTCAAGGATACAAGGTCAAATACTTTAACTAAGTGTGCAAAGACCTGGAGTTAGAAAATCAAAAGAGAAGGACATGCCCAGCATTTCTCAAGTAGAAGGGACTGAAGAAAAACTTCAAGCTTTGACTTGCAATACTCATTGACCATGGGCAAAATATTCCATCAAAAAAATACAGAAAGAAAACACAAAGTCATTGTACCAACAATGAATGTTTGATGTTCAATCATTTCAAGAGGCAGTATATGGTCAAGAGCCAATGATAGTGAAAGAAGGAGTTCAAGGTGCATGGATGGCATTGGTAAAGAACAAGGCACAGAGAGTTGATGGACTACAAATTAAAAAATTTCAACAAACTAGTGTGGCACTGGAGGCATTCACTCATCTATCCCAAGAAATTTGGAAGAAAACGACCTGGCCAACTAACTAATGAAATCCATGTTTGTGCCCATTCCAGAGAGATGGCCCAATAAAATGCAGAAATCATTGCTATCACATGCCAGTAATATTTTGCTAAAGATAATACAAAGTTAGTTGCAACCATACATTGACAAAGAATTTCCAAAGGTTCAAACAGATTCAGAAGTAAATGTGGAAATGAGAATATTATTGCTAATGTCAGATGGATCTTGGTTGAAAGGAGAGAACACTAGAAAGATGTTTATCTATGTGCCTCATTGACTATGCAAATGTTTTCAATTTTGTGGATTATGACAAATTATGAACAACACTGCAAAGAAAGAGTATTCCAGAACATTTCATTGTGCTCATGAGAAATATATATATGACCAAGAGACAGTCATTCGAACAGAACTAGGGAACATTGAATGGTTTAAGGTGTGCACAGGGTTGTATTCTTTCACCATACTTATTCAATCTGTATGCTGAGCAAATAATCCAAGAATCTAGATTATATGAAGAAAAACATGGCATCAGAATTGGTAGACGACTCATTAACAACTTGCAATATGCAGATTATATAACCTTGCTCGCTGAAAGTGCAGAGGACATAAAACACTTACTGATGAAAATAAAAGACCACAGCCTTCATTATGGTGTGCATGTCAATATAAAGAAAAGCAAAAATCCTCACCACTGGACCAATAAACAATATCCATATAAATAGAGGAAAGATAGAAGTTATCAAAGACTTCATTTGCTCAGATCCACCATCAACACTCAGGGAAGCAGTAGCCAAGAAATCAAACATACTGCATTAGGCAAATCTGCACAAAAGCTCTTTAAAGTGTTTGAAGAGCAAAAATGTCAGTTTCAGGACTAAGATGCACCTGACCCAAACCATGGTATTTTTCAATAACCTCATATGCATGTGAAAGATGGACAGTGAATAAGGAAGACCTTAGAAGAATTATATTTGAGTTATGGTATTGAATATGAATATTAAAAGTATCATGGACTGCCAAAAGAACAAAATAATCTGTGTTGTTTTAATAGTTCCAGGCATCACTTCCAGATACTATGTTTTCTAAAGTAAGAAAATAGCTTAGCTTTTCTCTGTATTTTTTAAAAGAGCAAGTATGGCTTCTAGATCATTCTAGCAGTCTTCACTTCTTGTGTTATTGGTCAGGATTTGTCATACATCCATCATCCAGCCAATCACTGGAAAAAGAATGGGATAAGCATCAAAGCTTAGATGAATCATTTTGGGTGGTTCTCACAAATCCTCGTTGTATATTGTTGTTGCTCTTAAGTCCCGCTGAGTTGGTTCTGACCCATAGTGACCCAGAATAGGATTTCTGAGATGCAGCTGGTGAGCTTGAACTGCTGACCTTGCAGTTCAAATGACTTTGCAGTCTGGCGCATTAACCCACAACACCACTATATATATATATATGCAATTCTCAGATTCTTTGCTCAATATATATATATATATACATGTACTGAAATGTGACTCCTGAATAGATAGAATTAGCCTTTATAGAGATAGACTGGAAGCTTGGAAGGTTTTTCTGCCCCTGCCATCAATGGTGGTGATAGTGGTGTACCGTAGAGTGGGTTCAACTCGTATGACTTTGTATAGGGTTTCCAAGGCTGTAATCTTTACAGGAGCAGAAAGCCTCATCTTTCTCCCACAGAACAGCTGGTGGTTTCCAACTGCTGACCTTGAGATTAACAGTCCACTTGGTAACACTACACTACCAGAGTTCCTGCCATCAACGATGAGGCTTGTTAAACCTCTTATACAATGTTGGAGTATGTTAATTTCTCAACTTTTTAAATTGCAGTGAAATATGTCATTATCTTTAAATTACTTTCTTGACATTTTAAATAGAATTTGGGGATGGAAACAGGAATTACTGAGTGCTTCTGCTACTATTTTATACATAAATTACCTCATGTTAAAAAAAAAAAAAAACCTAATAGTAAATCCAAATATGCAAACAAGCTTTTTGGTAGCAAGATAAAAGATAACACAATGAAACATTTAAAACATTTAAAAACATGACTGTTGTAAGCAAACAATATCAAATTACACATGGTGTTTTGGTTTTATTTTTTCAATGTAACCAAATGAAGAAAGAGGATAATTTAAGGGACTTTTGCATCCAGAAAGGTAATTATTTTCCCTGGTAACCAATATTCTTTGCTGTGAGACACAGAAAATGTTTCCCTCGGATATTATTGTGACATTTTTCTAGCATCCAATCTGACTTCCAGAAGCCTCTGCATACTGCAATGTTGTTAAGTGCCATGGATTCACTGTTAAGTGCCATAGCAACCCTGTATATGGTTTCTGAGGAGCAAGTGGTGAGTTTGGACAGCTGACCTTTTGGTTCAAACCAACCTTGTGATCCAGAGCATTATGCCACAGTGCCTCACCAAGACTCCTGTATACTGCTTAATTGTATGAAACACCGATACCATACATATACTCATACCTGACATAGAAATCCCTGAGTAGATGTAACTAAACACCTTTAGGTTAGTAATGAAACAGTCAAATGTTTTGTTACTAACCTAAAGATGTCACAGTTCAAACCCACCCAGTAGCACCTCTGAAGAAAGACCTGACAATCTGCTTCCTAAAAGGAAGTACACTTCGACTCTGTAATACCTGGAGTTGCCATGAGTTAGAATCAACTAGACAGAAAGTAATTTGGGCTTTTTTAGTATACTTAATATGACAGGAACAATGATACTAGACTGCTAGGTGCTAAGTTGAATACCTGTCAAAGCCATGAGGTCTCTGTAGTATATAAGATTCTATGTATTGACAGGGAGGAGCCGACTAAGCTGATGAAGGTACCAATTTAATGTTCCACACATTTGAAGTCATTTTTTTTTTTTATAAAAAGGTAAAAACTTAATGTTTTATGTTGTTCATCAGCAGATTAGTGAAGATGTACCTGAAGATAATAGTTCTCTGTCTCCAGCTTTTTCTGTAGACAAAAATCCTACTTCTTTGTGTAAATATATCTTAAACAGTTCATCCCACCAATCACGGCACATTCAACAAGTATTTTCTGGGCCTAAACTGTATGGCAAATTATTTATTGCTGTTAGATGCCATCAATTGTCTCCAATTTATAGCAATCCCATGAACTATAGAACAAAACAATGCCCAGTCCTGCACTAACCTCACATTTGTTGCTATATGCTTGCCCATTGTTGTACCTACTGTGTTGAAAAATTGAATACTTTAACAAGCATTATGTCCTTCTCCAGGGACTGGTTCATCCTGATAATATGTATAAAATATATGAGATGAGGTATTATCATCTTCACTTGTAAGGAGCATTATGGTTGTTCTTCTTCCAAGACAAATTTGTTTGCTCTTCTGCAGTCAATAATTCTTTCAATATCCTTTGTTAACACCATAATTCAAATGCATTGGTTCTTCTCCAATCTTTGTTCAACTTTCACATGCATGTGAAGCAAATTAAACTCAAGATAATTTCTACTTTTTCTCCATTTATCATGATGTTGTTTATCGGTCCAGTAGTGAGGATTGTTTTTTTAATTCACATTGAGAAATAATTCATACTGAAGACTAAAGTCTTAGGTCTTCATCAGTAAGTGCTTCAAGTTCTCTTAGCTTTCAACAAGCAAGATCGTGTCATCTGCATATCACAGGTTGTTGGTGATGTGTTCCTCCTCATATAATGCAGCTTCTCAGATTCTTTGCTCAATATATAGATTGAATAAATACGGTGAAAGGATACAACCCTGACACACACCTTCCTTGATTGTAAAGTAATCAATGGCTAGAGAGATAAAGAATCTATTGTGCTCTCAAGGATCTCTCAATTTTGCAAACATAAAATAAATAAATGAATAAATTATATATATATATATTCATCAGCATATATATATGCTAATGAATAATTGCAACAGAGATGGGCAGGGGCTAGACTAATGTACTGAGGCATACACAAGACCAGGGAAAGAATGGTCAAGGAAGGTTCCATTATAGTGTTTGTAACTGAGACTTGAAGGATGAATAAGAGTTTTACAGTTTTTGCTCTGCCTAGCACACTGATTCTAGATATCACAAAAATTTTCCCCTATATGAATTCACAAATTTACATGTCTGCCCAAACCACACCACAATTGTCTTAAATGATGAGAACATAGCTTGCTCATCAGCTTTTGCTCAAAGCTTATTACAATGCCAGACCCCTAAAAGTGCTCAATACATGTATATTGATTCTATTGATTCTATGAATGAGTAAATCTCAGCCTTGAGCTTCAGTGCTATTTTGTTCCATTTAAACTTAACATATGTAATAAGCACTGGACTGGTAACTGCAAGGTCAACAGTTCAAATCCACCAACCACTCTTGGACCATATACAAGGTCCCTATGGATCAGAAACAACTCAACAGCATACACTAACAGCAATAACAATGAAGATGGTAATATTTTCAACAAATTAACTAACTCCTTTTTCTGATTGTTAAATTTCTATCAACAATTTAATTACTATTTGCATCAATTAAATTAAAAAGTCTCAGCATTATCTTGCCATTCTTGATCTCCTTTACTTTCCAAATTGAATTACAGAGAAATCTTGCTGATTGCTCTTTAATGACATCTCTCCTGTTCCCATGGTGATAACCCTATTTGAGATCATTTCTGATGCTATGTTTGTTTCAATTGCTTTCTAAATTTCTCTTCACTGTACCTTTCTTTTTTCTTCCATTCCATCCAGAATCCCTTTACTATGTCCAAAGCCCTTCATGCCTGACTCTAATCTATTTGCCACTTACTCAAAGTTCAAATATATTATCATAAATTAATTTGTTTACAAATATGACATCTTTCCTTCATATCAAAAAACACAGGGAAAGAGTTTGAAAAAATTGTCAGCCTTTGGTATATTAGTTATCTCTTGCTGTATAACATGTACTGTACACTTAGCAGCTTAAATCAAAGCACATTTATTATCTCACAGTTTCTGTGTGAGAGGAATCTAGGCATGATTTCACTTTGGGTCTCAAAAGGCTGCAACCAAGGTATTAACTGGGATACAATTTCAGGTGAGGATCTGGGTCCTCTTTCAAGTCCATGTGGTTTTAGTTATTGGAAGAAATCAGTTTCATGATGCTGTAGGGCTGAAGCTCTCAGCTCCTAGAAATACCCATACTTCCCTGCAATATGGCCCCTTTCACAACCTTAACCAAAACCCATTTTTATGGAATCCATGCTGATTCATAGTGATCCTATATACAGTTTCTGAGACAGGAAATCTTTACAAGAGCCTTATCTTTATCCTTCAGAGTGACAGGTGGTTTTGAACTGCCCACCTTGTGGTTAGCAGCCCAACATTGAACCCATAGTGCCATCAGGCTCCTTGGCCCTCTATGTAGATAGTTCATTACATGGCAGTTCACTTTTCCAAGGTCAGCAGGGAAAGAACAAAAGTCTGCATACCAAAAACCAAAGCCAAACAAACCTGATTTCCATGGAGTTAATTCCAACATACTGTGACTCAAAGGGACACAGTAGAACTGCCCAATAGAGTTTCCTCGTCTAGAAATCATTACAGAAACAGACTGCTACATCATTCACCTGTGAAGTGGTTTGTAAGTTCAAACCATGACCTTTTAGTTAGCAGTGGAACACTTAATCACTTCCCTACCAGGGCTTGTTAGGTTAACGTTTACATAAATAATGTAACTTAAAATTACTATCACTTCTGCCTTATGAAGTAATCATACAAGTGACATCCCATCATATTTTCTACAAATCTTTGGTTTGAAGCAACTCACAGGTACCACCTACAGTCAAGGAGGGGTGACAGACACAAAGGGATTTTAATATTCAGTCTAATTCCAACTTTTATGTTAGACTGTTGACAGCACTGAAACCCACCTCCTCTTCCCCTTTCCCCCTCATCTGGGCAACTTTATTAAGAAATACTGGTTGCTCTTTTATTTGGTGTTAATGAAGAGCATACATCAGGCATGCCCTGGTTAACTTCCAAGAACACTTACCCAACCCCACACAGAAGTATCATAAAGAGCCCAAATCAATCTCCTTACCTGCTCTTCCAAATCATTTGTGGACACACATACACACACACACACACTCTTGCTATGTTTGGTGCCATTAGTCTTGACATCTGAACTAAATTTTGTGTGGGGATACATGATGTTTCTAAAGACTAACTACAAAAATCAGGAACACCAAAAACTCATTGGCGGTCAATGCAGGGTATATTTGCCACAGCTGGTTTAATGCTGCTGCAATTAGAAATACTATATACACCTGGTTAAAGGCTTGGTTAGCATTCCTGTTATGTACCATATAGCATGTTACTGAAAATCGTGCATTGCTGCTCTGAAAAAGTGTTGAATAAATATTATTACTACTAGGTACCATCAACAAAAGGAGAGAGAGAAAAAAAAACATTTTTAAGATTCCATATTTCCAGACATTGTTGGGCAAAAATTACAAAGTAAATATAACTTGAGTATATGTGGAACTGACAAAGAATATTTTGAAATGAAATTAACAAGAGATTTTAATATATTGATTTAGCATGAAACATACATTTATTATATTTTATATATGCTATTGTAATTGTTATTAAGTGTTGTCAAGTTAGTTCAGACTCATAGTAACCTTGTATAGGGTTTCCAATGAATTCTGATGGGTTTGCACTGCCAACCTTGCCGTCAGCAGGACAGTGCTCATCCTACAGTGCCACACCATACCATATATATGTCATATGATTTAAAAAAGACTATTGGATTTGTTTATTTCAAATACCTTCTTTAGACAGCATAACAGATGACTATACACATGGATCTCACCAGATGGAATACATAGAAATCAAATTGATT
>NW_006408519.1:59643340-59647323 GCF_000296735.1 Chrysochloris asiatica
GATGGCACCTGACAACAACAACAACATTGGCTAAGCATAGCAAGAAAAACACTGATTGCACTAGCAATGTTACTGTGGAAAATATATTATTATTAGTTCCCCAACTACATTTGATTTTAGGAAAAATCTAAATGAATTCTGGTAGGTTCCACTTTGTTTAGGAATTGAGGCATTTTGTTTCATGTCCAGCTCCACAAAGGTGTACAACTCCTCCAACTTTCATTCAGTGGAACACACAAGTATCTTGGACTGTTGAGCTGTCCTTTGTCAATAGATAACGGGTCAGTGAGGAAGGGATTGCATACATATTGGACTATAGCCAGTAATAGCAGAATATCCCTTTCCTGTTGTCCCAGTACTTGTAATAGAATGTTCCAACTGGTTTGAACCTTGATGTCGGCAGCTCAAACTCAGCAGCCTCTCCTCAGAAACCTACACAGGGTCACCATGAGTTGGAACCAACTCAATAGCACTTAACAACAACTCCTATCCTTGCATTCATAATCACAAGGTCAGCAGTTCAAACCTATCAGTCGCTCTTGGAAATCCTATGAGTAGGAACCAGTTTGATAGCACACAACAAAAGCAACTCCTCCTTTCTGAGCATAGTCACACTTTCATCTCCCAATTCTCTCTAGCTGTGTTATATCTACATCTGTACAAATACATATTTGTGTCTTTCTGGTTTGTACATGGGTAATTTTTTTTTTTAAGTAATTTTTCTATTTCTTTTTAGGATGGGGAAACAAAAATAGCTCCCTGTATAACCTTGAGGTTGGGTGCCATCAACTCAGTTCCAACTTAGAGCGACTTTATACACAACAGAACAAAACACTGCCTGGTCCTATGCCATACTCACAATTATTGTTATGGTTCAGCCCATTGTGTCAACCCATCTCATTGTGGTATTCTTCTTTTTTGCAGGTTGTTAATGAGTCATCCATCAATCATGATGTCATGTTCCCCTTTACATAATCAAGCTTCTCTGATTTTTTACTCAACATACAGATTGAATAAGTATAGTGAAATAATATAACCCTGACTAAAATCTTTCCTGATTTTAAAACCATTCAGTGTTCCCTTTTTGTGTTCTAATGACTGCCTCTTGATCTCTTGATTACTCATGAGAACAATTAAGTTCTGGAACACTCATTCTTTGCAATGGTATCCATAGCTTGTAACAATCCACAGTCAAAAGCCTTTGCCTAGTCAATAAAACACAAGTGAATATCTTTCTGATATTCTCTGCTTTCAGTCAAGATGTCAGAAATAATAACCTTAGTTTCACATCCTCTTCTGAATCCTGCTTGAACCACTGGCAGTTCCCTATGGATGTACTGTTGCAGCCATTTTTAGATTATCTTCAGCAAAATTTTATTTGCCTGTGATAATAGTGATATTTTTCTATGATTTCCACATTCTATTGGGTTACCTCTCTTTGGAATGGGCACAAATATGTACCCCTTTCAATCACTTGGGCAGGTAGCTGTCTTCCAACTTTGTTGGCATAGATGAGTGAGTGCCTCAAGTGCTTCATCAGTTTGCTGAGATTTCAATCTGTATTCCATCAATTCCTGACCCTTTTAGACCATGCTCTCAGTATAGTTTGGACTTCTTCTTTCAGTACTATTGTTTTTGTGATCATATGCTACCTCTTGAAATTGTTGAACATTGATTATTTATTTTTGGACAGTGACTCTTTGTATACCTTCCCACTACTTTTGATGCTTTCTGCAGCATTCAATATTTTCCCCTAAAATATACAACTGACAGATACAAAATAAGCCAATTGCAGTCCATTTCAGCTCACTAACACCTAGGATATCAATCATTATGCATTCCATTTCACTTTTGACGATTTCCAATTTTCCTAGATTCAGACTTCATACATTCCTTGTCCCAATTATTAATGGATGTTTGCAGTTGTTTCTCCTCATTTTGAGTTGTGCCCCATCAGCAAATGTAAGCCCTGAAAGCTTTACTCATTGGAATCATCATGGTCTATTCCTCTTTGAGGAGCAGTCATATTTTGTGTTCTTTCTAACCTGAGAGACTCATCTTCATAAAATCCCTGACACCGTACTGCTGCTACTCAGAAGGTTGTCAAAGACTAAACATTCAGAAGTAGTCCACCTTTCCTTCTGCCTAATCTGTCTTAGTCTGGAAGTCTAGCTGAAACCTGTCTACCATGGATAGATTTAATTCAATAATTTAAAATACCACAGCAACACAGAAGCATGCAAGCCACCACAGTAAGACAAACTGGCAGATGAGTTGTGGTGTGTAACATTGGAGACTAGAAAAAAAAAGGGAAACATAGAACAGGCAGAGATTAATATTTTGAGCTACAATTTTATCTATAAGCATGTACACATATATGTGTGTTTTAAGTTAGAATCTCTTCCAAAATCAGTGATAAAAATATCCACTGGTGAAAGAATACTTAAATGACACAAGTATTTGTTCTTTCTTCAGTTAGATAAGTCTATGATGAGCACTGAGTTTCAATGAAAAACATTAAAACGTGTTCCTTGGTAGAAGGTGTTGTTAGATGCCATGGAGTTAATTTAGAAATACCCTACAGGAGATGCTACAGCTTACAGGAGCAACTCTCCAGATTTTTCTCCCCTAGATGAAATTGCTGGATGAGTACAAACTAACAACCTTCTAGTGAACAGTCTAGTTTTTAACTGTTGCCTTATAAGTTCTTTGTCATTGTTGTTGTTAAATACCGTTGAATTGATACCGACTCATAACGACCCTATATAGGGTTTCCAAAGAGTGGCTAGTGAGCTTGCACCACTGACCTTGTAGTTCAAAGCGACATTGCAGTTCAGTACATTAACCCACAGCACCACACCAGGACTTCTTTAGTGAAATATTATTGTTAGGTAACATTAAGTTGGTTTAAATTCACAGCAATCCTAAGTACAACAGAACCAGTCCTGTGTCATCCTAGCAACTGTTGCTATGCTTGAGCCCATTGTTGTCACCACAGTACCAATCCATCTTGCTGGAGGTCTTCTTCTTTCTCAATGATACTTCTTTTTACCTACCATGATATCCTTTCCAAGGCAATGTCCCCACTTTATCATATGTTCAAAGTACATGAAATGAAATCTCACCATTCTTGTTTCTCAGGATCATTCTGGTTGTACTTCTGCCAACACAGATTTGTTTGTTCTTCTGACAGTCCATAGAACTTTCAATAATAGTTACCAGCACTGTAATTCAAATGTTATCAGTTTTTTTCTAGTCTTCCTTATTCATTATCCAGCTTTTACATGCATAGGAAGTGATTCAACATACAATGACTTAGGGTCAGGCACACCTTAGTGACATCTTGGTTCTTTAACACTTTAATGAAATCTTTTACAGAAGATTTGCAATGTCTACTTTGATTTCCTGAGTGTTGCTTCCATGAGCATTATTGTAGATCCAAGCAAAATGAAATTCTTGACAATTTCAATCTTTCTCTGCTTATCCAGATGTTGTTCATGGGTCTGTGAGGATTTTTATTTCTTTACATTGAGTTGTAATCCCTACTAAAATCACTGTGATCAAGTGCTTCAAATCTACTTCACTTTCAGTAAGCAAGACTGTGTCATCAGCATATCACAGGATGTTAATGAGCGTTTCTTCAATCCTGATGCCATATTCCTCTTCATATAATACAGTTTTTCAGATTATTTGCTCAAGATACATATTTAGTAAGTTTAGTTAAAGGATACAACCCTGGCACACATCTTTCCTGATTTTAAACCATATAGTATCCCCTTGATCTATTCAAAGGACTGTCTCTTGGTTTATGTACAGGTTCCTTATGAGCACAATTGAATGTTTTGAAATTCTCATTGTTTGCAGTGTTATCAATACTTTGTTATGATCCACATGGATGAATGTTTTTGTTTTAGTCAATAAAACACAAGTAAACATTTTTTCTGGTATTTTCTGTTTTCAGTAAAGACATCCATCTGACATCA
>NW_006408519.1:59658677-59662764 GCF_000296735.1 Chrysochloris asiatica
ACAATATTTCACTGCTATCCACCAGTCACTCCTTTGACATTCTATATAAGGTCACTATAAGTCAGAAATGACCTGATGGCACTTAACAACAGCAACAATTCATAACATTGTCACAGGCTAATCCCTCAGAAGTGGACCATTTATTAATCCTTCTACATCTGTTTGTAGTCTACCAACTCTGTTGAAACCTTTCCAACGTGGGCGACCTTACTGATATTAAAAATAACAATGGTAGAGCATCCAGGATCACAACAATACCCAATCCACCACAGTACAAGAATATGACAGGTTGTTTTTGTTTTGGATATGGCCATTTTGAGTACGAAAATCATATTATGCCTAGAATGACAAACTGAGAGGAATGGTGCCTAATTCTTTTTCAAACAGAGCATCCTAAAGTATATCTTGAAGTATAATGTGCTCTGTGATAGGATAATGTCAATACATCTACAGGGAAGACCAGTTAATATCATGATTATTCACATTTACTAACCACTAAAGCTAGTAATGATGAAACTGAAAAAATTCTACAAACTTCTTCAGTCTGAAACTAATTAAACATGCAAGCAAGATTTGTAATGCAAAGGTTGGAAAATATGGCCTTGGTGATGGAAATTATGCTGACGATCACATGATAGAATTTCCAACACCAATGACTTCTTTATTGCAAATATCTTTTTAAACAGCTTAAAAGACAACTGTACACATGAACCTCACCAGACAAAATATACAGAAATCAAACTGTGGACTACATCTGTGGAAAGAGACAGTGGAAAAGCTCCATATCATCAGCCAAAACAAGGCCAGGGGCAAACTGTAGAACAAACCATCAATTGCCCATATGCAAATTCAGGCTGAAGCTGGAGAAAAAAATTTAAAGTCCACGAGAGCCATAATAATGACATTGAAAATAATTCCAATGAATTTAAAGATGATCTAAAGAACAAATTTGGTGCATTGGGCACTAGTGAGTAAATACCAGAAGAGTTGTGGGATATCAAGAACATCATACAGGAAGAAATTAAGTGGTCATTAAGAAGACGGAAAAGACTAAAATGGATGTCAGAAGAGACTCTGAAACTTACACTTCAGTGTAGAAATGCTAAAACAATTGAATGATACGAGGAGGTACAAGAGCTGAGACAAAATTTTCAAAATTCAGCTCGAGAGTACAAGGTGAAATATTATAACAATATGTACAAAGACCTAGAGTTAGAAAACCAAAAGGAAAAAACACACTCAGCATTTCTTAAGCTGGAAGAACTGAAAAAAATTTAATCCTCAACTTGCAGTACTGAAAGACTCTCATGGGGAAAATAATGAATGATGCAGAAAGCATAACAGAAGATGGAAGGAATACATAGAGTCACTGTAACAAATAGAAATGGTCAGCATTCATCCATTTCAAGAGGTAGCATTGGATTAAGAGCTAAAGATCCTGAAGGAAGAATTCAAAGGTGCACTGAGGTATTGGCAAAGAACAAGTCACTGGTAATTGATGGAATACAAATTGAAATCTCTCAACAAACTGATGAGGCACTGGAGGCACTCACTCATCTATTCTTAGAAATGTAGAAGACAACAACTACCTGGCCAATTAACTGGAAGAGATCCATATTTGTGTCCATTCCAAATATGATCACAAATCCATATTTGTGACCCAATGGAATGAGGAAATCATCAGACAATATCACTGATATCCCATGTGTGTAAAGTTTTGCTAAAGGTAATACAAAAAATGGCTGCAACCATACATTGACAAAGAAATTCCAGAGATTCAAGTCAGGTTCAGAAAATGTGGAATGAGGAATATCATTACTGACATCAGATAGATCTTGACTGAAAGCAGAGAATACCAGAAAGCTGTTTACCTGTGATTGATTGATTACACTAAGGCTTTTGATTGTGTGAATCATGACAAGCTATGGACAACATTGTGAAGTTTGGGTATTTCAGAACAGTTAATTGTGCTAATGAGGAACCCATACATAGATCAAGGAACAGCTGTAATAACAGAACAAGAGAACACTAATGGTTTTAACTTAGAAATGGTGTGTACTAGGGTTGTATTCTTTCACCATATTTATTCAATCTGTATGCTGAGCAAATAATCCAAAAGCTGGATTATCTGAAGAAAACTATGACATCATGACTGGAGGGAGACTCTTTAACAACCTGTTATATGCATATAATACAGCCTGGCTTGTTGTAAGTGAAGAGGACTTAAAATACTTACTGATGAAGATCAAATACCATAGCCTTTGGTAATCGGTTGCATCTCAATGTAAAGAAAATAAAAATCTTCACCATTGGACCAATAAACAACATTCATATAAATGGAGAAATGACTGAAGTTGTCAAAGACTTCATTTTGCTTGGATCAACCATTAATACTTACAAAAGTTAAGAAATTAAATGACATATTGCATTAGGCAAATTTGTTGCACAAGATCTCTTTAAAGTGTTGAAGAGCAAAGTTGTCAGTTTGAGGACTAAGGTGTGCCTGATCGACGTCATGGTATATTCAATAACCTCATATCCATGTTAACATTCGACAGTGAATAAGGAAGACCCTAGAAGAATTGCTATGGTATAGGAGGAGAATATGAAACATTCTATGTACTGCCAAAAGAACAGACCAATGTGTGTTAGAAGAAATACAACCAGAATGCTCCTGAGAAGCTAGGATGGAGAGAATTCATCTCTCATACTTCAGACATATTATCTGAAGCAGATAACTGAAGGAGCAGTAACTGAAAAAGTATATCATGCTTGGTAAAGTGGAGAGTCAGCAAAAAAGAGGAAGAATCCCAACAAGATAGAATGACACAATGGCAGCATCAATGGGTTCAAACTTAATAATTGTGAGGATGGCACCAAACTGGGCAGCGTTTCATTCTGTTGTACATATGGGCACTATGAGTTAGAACTGATTTGGTAGCACCTAATGACAGAACCATATATATGTAATTATTAAATCTCATAAATCATAAGTATGGGTGTTGGTTGATCTTGACTGGGCTTGCTGGTTTATCTGCAGGTTAGCTTTGTTCTATATGTCCTCTTCCAGAACCTAAAGACTGTCACCAACATGTTCTTGTAGTGGTTGAGAGGCTATAGAGAGCAAAGATTCTTAACCACAACAGCATGGATATTTTGAAACAAATAGCTATTTTTTTCTACTGGGTTATCCTGTTCATTACAGAATGTTCAGCAGCAACCCTACCCTCTACCAACCATATGCCAGTAGAATTTTCCATGTAATATCAACAAAAAATGTTTCCAAATAATATCCATTTCCCTAGGGATAAAACTGTCCCTAGCTGAGAATCATTGCTATAGGGCACAATCAGAAAAATCTAACGATTCCTAAGCTTGGATTGAGACACTATCACTTCTACCTGGTACTACTGGTCAAAACAAGTACATGGGGAATCTGGATTCAAGAGGCAGAGTTGGTCGCTCTGTTCATGAAAAAAGCACATGGGAAAGGACACAGAAACAGTGAGATGAGAAGAATTAGGCCATTATAGCAATAAGTCATCCTCAACAAGATCTCTGTTCTATAATGGATTATTTTCCAAGCCTATAATAATGTTTTGAATACTTTGAAAAAGATTTAGATAAGAATTAGAAAAATTTCGAGAACTTAGATCCAGTACTATCATTTCTTTTTTTCCCCTTCTTTTGGTTTGATTATTTGCGATACCAATTAGGGATATATAACAGTAACACCTTTATACATCAGTTTTACAATATTATATATATATGTAATATCAAGTTCTATAAATGACAATAATAATATATGCAGAGAAACATAGATTACTCTACTTGATGGTTGTTATTGTTGTTGTGAAGTGTTGTCGAGTCAGTTCCGACCCATAGTGACCCTGTATAGGGTTTTCAAGGAGCAGCTGGTGAGCTTGAACTGCTGACCTTGCAGTTCAAATGGTTTTGCAGTCTGGCACGTTAACCCACAGCGCCACACCAGGACTCCTACTTGATGGTAGAACAGTATAAATATATCACATAGGGTTTATGAATCAGAATTTTAGGTATGTGTGGTATATATTATATAATACTATCT
>NW_006408519.1:59663839-59665274 GCF_000296735.1 Chrysochloris asiatica
GAATTTGGGACCCTACAGAGAAGCAGTGACACCAGAGATGGAGGTAGAGATGAGAACATGGAGAGAGAGAGCAGCTGAGGACTCTAGACTTATGGAAAGAGAAAGATTGAGTGCTGGTGGCCAGGAGGCAGGCTTACAGAATGTGCCCTTTGGTTATTTAAATTATTATATATTCCTGAGTGTTTCTGTGTACATAAAAAAAAACCACACACATACAAAAACAGAGGAAGCAAATACTGTTGAATGATGATGCACAGGGGAGACTGTGATCAATGCAATGAAACGATGAGTGTAACACTGATGTTCTTCCATGTAAACTATCACTCAATTCACAATAAAACTAAACATATGAAATTTGCTGCAGATATTGGTTACTACATCTTTCAAGAGAAAATAACTATGTCTTAGGGAATATTGAAACGAATTTTATTTCAGTCATTTGAGTCACCTTGAACAAAGTCAATCTATCAACTGATATTACGTTTATTTAGCCACTAAGTGTGTTAGGTTGAATCATACGAAACTGCAAATATTCATTTGTTTTTATTGACAAACAGGACTATTTCATCTCGTTCCATCAAACAGATAATACCACCACCATGGTATTTCTCAGGGGCTAAAAGAATCAATATTAATTGATTCTGAAGCAAAGTAAAACATACACAATAGTCAAAGAAATACAGAAATTCATGATCAATCCATAACAATTTCTAAAGCAAAAGAACAACATCATTTTCCAGGAAGCATCTGCTCCTTTTTAATAGCTTGAATCAAATTCCAAATTATAAAAATGAGCTCACAGATAAAAGAATAAACATTCAGAATACAGTTGGAGGTAGTAAAGAGAGTAAAAAAGGAATAAAGGTGAGAAAAGAAAATCATATTTTAATATAGAACAAAGAATGGCATAAAAGAGACTCTGAAAAATCAGAGTTTATTTTGTAATATTCCTGTTGAGGATTCCCTAAGGCATTCAAACCTTACTCTAAAAGTAAAACCTAAAGTTTGAACTGTTTTCTTTTGAAGCTGGATAAATGATGAGTCATGTTTTCAAGCAAGTTCCTTGAAGAGGGAATTCAAGAGAATAAGGAATAAAGAGACAGTCTGAGCAAAGTTTGCATGAAATACCTTCTTAATTAAAAGAGAAGATGTCTCAGTAGTGATTCATTTGGCTACTGTTGTTACACTCATATAAAGAAGAGAAAAATACTGTCTTTAAAAAGTTGTAAAAAAGTAAATACTATAATATCACTGGTTCCAAAATCCAACTAATCATCAAAATCACTTGGGTAATTTTCTTTTTATTTTCTTTTCTTTTTTAATGTATTTTTAAGTTTTTTTTTATGAATTGAGTGAAAGTTTACAGGGCAGATCATTTTAGTTTACATTCAACAAATCATACATCTTGTTTCATTACAATGATTATAGTACCTCC
>NW_006408519.1:59667190-59669227 GCF_000296735.1 Chrysochloris asiatica
CCCATTGAACTTTAAGACAGATCTTGAATTGCTCTTTATGATAATGAATGTGATGTTATTCCTCTCAAATTTTTCATTCTCAGCTTAGTAAACCATATGATTGTCTGATTCAAAATGTCCAGTACCAGTCCGTTTTAGCTCACTAATTCCTAGCATATCAATCTATGTGTTCCTTTTTTTTCTTTTTTTTTTGGACAACTTCTAATTTTCCTAGGTCCATTGTTTATATGTTACATGTTCTGAATATTAATGGATATTTGAGCTGTTTCTTCCCATTTTGAATTGTGCCCCACCAACAAATGAAGATCCCAAAAGCTTTATTCCATTCACATCACAAAGGTCAAGTGTACTTTCAGAAGGAAGCTCTTCCCAATTGTATTTTGAGTGCCTTCCAACCAGAGTAGTTCATCTTCTGGAACTATATTAGACAATGTCCTGTTGTTAGTAAGGCTTTCAGTGGCTAACCATTCATAAGTGGTCTTCCTGTTCTTCTTCCTATTCTATCATAGTCTTGAAGCTCTGCTGAAAACTATCTACCATGGCTGACCTTCCATAGCTGCCAGCATCACAACAGCTCACAAGCCACCACAGTAGAACAAACTGACAGGCAAATGGTGTATCATAGGAGTTAGCATTGGGGAATTTGAATAAGTAGCCATAAACCATCTGGGATATGAATAAGGATTTTGAAAGAGATTTATAATCAGCCAAGTAGAAAAAAGGAGTGGAAAGAATATTACAGACTAGAATGGCATTATGACACAATAAAGAGGTAAATTGCATCCAGAAAATTGCAGACAATTTAATAGACCAACTTGGGTAAAAGGGAGAATTATGGCTGGAGGTAGAGAAATAACAGTTAGGACTGGAGAGAACTTTTCAAGAATTTGATTATAGAAGGTTAACAAAGTCTGGATATTAAGGTAAACCCTGAAGTTTTTAGCATATCAGGTTATGTGTACAAAGAATATTTGTAAAATATTAGTTAGTTAGTAGTACATTGAAGGTACCCTGGTAGCACAGTATTCAAGTGTTCTTTTGCTAACCAAAAGGTAATTGGTTCAAACCCACCAAACAGCTCCATGGGAGAACAGATGTGACAATCTGTTCCCATAAAAATTACAATTTAGAAAACACTGTGGGGCAATTCTACTCTATCTTATATGGTAATTGTGAATTAGAATTGACTTGACAGCACACAACAGTATCAGATAGGTTTCACTGAAGTAGAGAAATACAAGTTAAATGATCATATGCCTTTTTTGCAAAATGTTATAAGTTTTATTCAATATTTGTGTCTTGCATAAATGCATAGAGCATATTTGATTTTCAAGGGCATAAAACTCTAGAATTAAAAAATAAATTTATTTTCCATTACCAAATAATTCCCATCATACATCTCTGTTATGCTTTTAGAGGAATATTTAATCTGATTAGTATTTTATTGAATCATTTTGGATGTACTCTCATATATCAGGATTCTCCTGCTCCCTACATCTCCATGGAGCTAAATCAATGTTCCAAGGTAGTTTCATATATTATAATGACAAGGCTGGGAGAAAAAAAAAATGTTTGTTTCATACTGGCCAGTCCAAGATTAAATCTTTGTTCACTGTCTTTTGTCCTTGCTGCCATCTACTGCTGACATCTCTAGTCTCTATATTGAGTCTGGGTCCTATGGTCCATCCACTACCTTGATGTGCCTTTCAGTCTGCAGAATTTTCTATATTACCTTTTACTTGGTTCCCTTAAAGCAACTGAAAATGTTTGTATACTCTCCCATGCCACTTTGAGACCAAAGTGGCCCAATTTTGAGGGTGGAAGGACAGTAGTAAGGGTGTTGTCTCAACATCTCAGATTACATCCTCTATCCTACCATACCATGGTGTGAAATTTTCTGTTAAGCTGGAAAGCGAAATTCAGGTTTACTCTGTTTAAGATAACCCTAAAACCTATTTGAGATTTCTGTCCTCATTTTTATCACCAGGACTTGTCTGTTAGCCTCCTTCAGCTCTCTTGTTGTTGTTGTTGTTGTCA
>NW_006408519.1:59670123-59671142 GCF_000296735.1 Chrysochloris asiatica
AGGCAATTGTGCGGGAACACCAAATGGTTTTAAATTACGAAAGGTGTGCACCAGGGTTGTATTATTTCATGTTACTTAGTCTATCCGTATGCTGAGCAAATCATCTGAGAAGTTGGATTATATTAAAAAGATGTGACATCAGAATTGGAGGAAGGCTCGTTAAAAACTTAAAATATTCACACAATACATCCTTGCTTGCTGAAAGTGAAGAGGACTTAAAACACTTACTAATGAAGATCAAAGACCACAGTCTTCAGTATGGGATGCACTTCAATGTAAAATAATCAAGATATTTGATTTTTACCACTGGACAAATATCTACATAAATGGAGGGGAAAAAATGAAGTTTTCAAAGACTTCATTTTGTTTGGATCAACCATCAACATTCATGGATGCAGGAGTCAAGAAATCAAATGATTTATTACATAAGACAAATCTGCTGTGTAAGACCTCTTTAAAATGTTGAAGAGCAAAGATGTCAGTTTGAGAATTAAGTAGTGCCTGACCCAAGCCATGGTATTTTCAATAAACTCATATGCATGCAAAAGTTGGACAGTGACTGAGGAAGACCATAGAAGAATTGATGCATTTGAGTTATGGTGTTGAAGGAGAATACGTTAAGGTGAATAGAGTCAGGTAGTTAGTATCACACAAACTTCTGGGGACCAAGATCACTCCCCACACATCTCTTTCATTTTCTGTATGAGAAAAGTAGCTGTGAAGGTCCAACAACTATCAGGTGGTAACTAAAGAGTCTGAAACCACCAATGTGAGTATCTCTTCCTGCATTGTTAATGTTATTGTTGTTGCTGCTAGGAGCCATTGAATTGGTACTGACTCACAGCGACATTATGCATAGCAGAACAAAACACTGCCTGATCTTGGGCCAAGCTCACTACTGTTACCACAGTTGAGTCCAACGATGCTACCATTTGGCCAATCCATCTTGTTGGGGCTCTTCCTCTTTTTCTCTGACCCTCCACCTTACCAGACATGATATCCTTTTCCAGTGACTGGTC
>NW_006408519.1:59673677-59674449 GCF_000296735.1 Chrysochloris asiatica
CAGGTACAGATTCCTCATAAGCACAATTAAGTGTTTCCGAATAATCATACTTTTCAATGTTGTCCACAGCTTGTCATGAGGCACTCAATTAAAAGCCTTTGCATAGTCAATAAAGCACAGGTAAACATCTTCTGATATTCTCTGCTTTCAGCCAAGATCCATTGGACATCAACAATGATGTCCCTTGTTTCACAGCCTCTTCTGAATCAGGCTTGAACCTGTGGAAGTTCTCTGTCAATATATGATTGTATCTGTTTCTGTATTGCCTTCAGCAAAACTGTACTCGCATGGGATATCAAAGAGATTGTCCAATGACTTCCACATTCCGTTGGGTCACCTTTCTTTGGAATGGGCCCAAAAACGGATCTCTTCCAATCAGTCGGCCAAATCAGTTGTCTTCCATATTTCTGGACAGAGATGAGTGAGTGCTTACTGTGCCACCTCATTCTCTTGAAAGATTTCAGTTTTTATTCCATCGATTCCTGGTGTCTTGTTCTTTGCCAATTCCTTCAAAGCACCTTGGATTTGATCATCTGCTACCTCTTGAAATGGCTGAACATTAACCATTACTTTTTGGTACAGTGACTCTGTGTATTCCTTCCATCTTCTCTTTATGCTTTCTGCATAATTTAATAATTTGCCCAGAGAATCTTTCAATAACAAAAGTCAAGGTTTGAATTTTTTTCTTCAGTTCCCCCAGCTTGAGAAATGCTGAGTGTGTTCTTCCTTTTTGGTTTTCTGATTCCAGATCTTTACACATTTTGTTGTAATA
>NW_006408519.1:59675379-59677470 GCF_000296735.1 Chrysochloris asiatica
AATTCCAGTCCATTTCAGCTCACTGATGCCTAAGATATCAATATTTATGCATTCCATTTCATTTTTGACAACTTCAATTTTCCCAGATTCATACTTCGTACATTCCATGTTCTGATTTTCAATGGATGTTTACAGCTGTTTTCTTTCATTTTGAGTTGTGCCCCATCAACAAATGAACGTCCCAGGGCTTTACTCCCATGGGCTTTACTCAATTTGCATCATCATGGTCAACTCTACTTTGATGAGGCAGCTCTTTCCCAGTCACATTTTGAGGGCCTTCCAACCTCAGGGAGTCATTTTCTGGCACTATATCTGACAGTGTTTCTCTGCTATTCCTAAGGTTTTTAGTAACTAAATATTTGGAAGTAGTTCGTCATTCTTCTTGCTAGTCTGTCTTCATCTGGAAGCTCATCTGAAACTTGTCCACCATGGGTGACTCTGCTGGTATTTAAAATACAGGTGGCATAGCTTTCAGAACTCACAAGCTACCACAGTACGACAAACTGACAGACGAATGGTGGCTTCCTGCATTAACAGATATAAATAACTGAACAGTCCATCCTGGATCTTTCTCCCCAAAGTAAGGAATACTAAAGCATGGAGTTATATAGTTTCTTTTGACCACCAAAACCTAAACAATTGGTCTTCTACCTTTTTGACTCTTATTTCTGAATATCTGAACCACTGTTTTACTTTTGACAACCAAGCTGTTAGTTTAGAACCGATGTATCTGGATCATTGCCCTTTGACAGTACTTCTCATCTCACTGTATTCTGCACACTAGTTGATTCAGTACCTGTCCGAGCAACAGCACTGTGATTGGCACTACTGTTCAGGCAGCAGGTGACAAAAGGCAGGTCATATAGTGCTTATCTTCAGGTAACTTTTGATCATCAACAACTGAGTTTTAAGTTTCTGTTAGCAGAAAGCATTCCTTAGGAGGGGACATTGCCTGAATAGCTCCAGTTTAACTTTGGATCCACCTTGAGCGTGAATCAGATGAGGTAGCCCGTAGCATCCTTATGTTATTCCTAGGTTTGGCATGGTAGAGATTTATATTTCAGACTTGCTTCTATTTTGTCCCTCTCTTTTCAAAAGAAACTTAAGAGAACCATGCACAATCTTTCCAAGTTCATAAAAGTTTGTATCTAGATCCATTGAATTTATATGTCCTTCAAGGAATAAACACTTTAATCTCTTTTTTAAACACCATACAGATCTCTGAAGTCATAATCAAAACAGGAATCAGCAGCACTTGGTTAATTAGAGTTTGAAACCATCTGCTTTCCTAACTTTCCCATGTTGCTAACTTCAAGGCACTCTCTAGTTTCCTGGTCATAGAAGACATTTTTTTTCTTTATATTCCAATATTCCTCCCTCACAGTTCACATGCTTTCAAAATGCCTTATGTCAACTGCAGATATTTGACTTATTGCATGGGTGGGAAAGGGGAGTGTGCATCACAGCTCTCGTGCCTAGCTAATGGGAATGTGCACATCAGCTTCACCCACAACTTTAATAATAGACTTCATGACTGAGAAAGACATTCATTCATTCCATTCTCCGACTCCGCGTCTCCTCTCGTGTCCCACGACCCCCATGGAGACCTGGTCTCCCCGCAATAAGGCAACCCCAAAGAAAGTTAATACTTCACAACTTACCATGAAAATGAACTTCAAGCAGTTTTATTTTTGTTTCAAAGTGGTGGTTTTTTACTCTGCTTTTATATTGCTTCTGCTTTGGGGCCTTTTGATCACACATTTTTCCTGGAGGTGGGAGCTTATTCTCCCTACATTACACAAGAAGAGTCAGCAATTGTGGATATATAGCCAAACTACAAGCATACCCCATAATATTCCACCGTTGAGACAAACACCAATAACAGCTGCTAAGCATTACATGTGAAAAGGAAAGTCTATCTCCTGATAATATCCACCAGGAGATGCCCAGCACACTTAATACAGCAAAAACATCCATTTAAGCATTAAAAATCAACAAAACTACAGGAAATGAAAAACAAAAGATATCAAAACATGTTCAAAAACAGAAAAGAGAAACTGAGACAAATGAGCTGGAGACAGACAAAGGCTT
>NW_006408519.1:59677803-59680994 GCF_000296735.1 Chrysochloris asiatica
ACCAAGATATATGAAAAAAACCTTACTAGGATTGAAGAAAGAAATAGATATATATACAATTATAGTGGGAGATTTTAAAACACCACTTTTGAAAAGGAACAGAACATCCAGAAAGAAACTCAACAAAGTTACAGAGGAATTAAACAATACAATCAACCAACTTGACCTCAGAGATGTGTACAGAGCATTCAACCCAAAACAGCACAATATACATTCTTCTTCAGTGTACATGGAACATTCTCCAGAATTGACCATGTGTTAGGTCACAAAGCAAGCTTCTATAAATTTACAAACATCAAAATACTACAAAGCATCTTTTCAGACCACAATGCTATAAAACTAGAAATAAACAAAAAGAAGAACAAGGAAATAAAGTCAAATACATGGAAACTGAATAACACCCTGAAAAGTGACTGCTGAAAAGTAACTGGGAAAAAGAAGGAATTAAACATAAATTCACCAAGTTCCTAGAAACAAATGAGAATGAAAACACAACATACCAAAATCTTTGGGAAACTGTGAAAGCAGTGCTGAGAGGATAATTCATTGCAATAAATGCGCACATCCAAAAAGAGGAAAGAACCAAAATTAACACAATAACACAGCTTTTCCAACAATTAGAAACAGAACAACATAGGGAACCTACAGCCACCAAAAGAAAAGAAATAATAAAGATAGGGGTAGAAATAAATGAGATGGAAAACAGAAAAACTGTAGAAAGAATCAACAGGACAAGAAGCTGGTTTTTTTTAAAGGATTAATAAAACTGACAGACCATTATCAAAACTAACAAAAGAAAAGTGGGAGAAGACACAAATAACTCGCAGTAGACACCACATGGGTGATGTCACAATGGATCCAAACGAAATCAAAAGGATAATAACAGAATACTATTAACAGTTGTACTCCAACAAATTTGAAAACTTAGAAGAGATGCATACATTTTTAGAAAAACACGACCTACCTAAACTTACGCACAGTGAAGTAAAAAACTTGAATTGACCCATAACAAAAAAAGAAATTGATCAGGTCTTCAAAAAACTCCCAACCAAAAGAAGTCCAGGCCCAGATGGCTTCACTGGTGAATTCTACCAAACATTCAGGGAAGAGCTGTCACCAATTTTACTCAAATTATTCCAGAATATAGAGGAGGATGGAAAACTGCCTAATACTTTTTATGAAGCAAACATAACCCTCATACCAAAACCAGGGAAGGACATCACTAAGAAAGAACATTATAGACCAATATCCCTCATGAACATAGATGCAAAATTCTCAACAAAATCCTAGCCAACAGAATCAAGCAGCACATCAAAAAAATAATACATCATGACCAGTGGGTTTCATAAAAGGGATGCAATGATGGTTCAACTTTAGAAAAACAACGTGATCCACCATATAAATAAGAAAAAAGAAAAGAACCACATGATCATATGGATTGATGCAGAAAAGGAATTTGACAAAGTCCAACATCCTTTCCTGATAAAAACACTCAACAAAGTAGGAATTGAAGGGAAATTCCTCAACATAATTAACAGCATATATACAAAACCAACAGCCTACATCATTCTCAATGAAGAGAAACTGAAAGCCTTCCCTCTGCGAACAGTAACCAAACAAGGATGCCCTTTATCACCACTCCTATTCAATATTGTTTTGGAAATCTTACCCAGAGCTATATGGCAAGATAGGGAAATTAAAGACATCCAAATTGGCAAAGAGGAAGTAAAACTGTACTTGCAGTCGACATGATCCTATACATACAAACCCTAAAGACTCAGTACAAAAGCTACCAGACATCGTTAGAAGATTCAGCAAAGTGACAGGGTCTAAGATCAACATACAACAGTTGGATTCCTCTATAGTAACAATGACAGTGCTGAAAAGAACACTAGGAAAGTGATACCATTTACAATAACCACCCAAAGGTTGAAATATTTAGGAATAAACATAACCAGAGTAACAAAGGACCTATATAAAAAAAAAATTACAAAACAATACTGCACGAAACCAAAAGAGACTTACAGAAGTGGAAGAACATACCATACTCCTGGATAGGAAGACTCAATATCGTGAAAATGTCAATACTGCCCAAAGCAATTTACACATATAATGCAATCCCAATCCAGATTCCAACAACATTCTTCAAAGAGATGGAAAAAATGATTATAAATTTTGTATGGATAGGAAAGAGACTCAGGATAACAAAGCGCTGCTTAAGAAGAAGAACAAGGTTGGAGGCCTCTCACTCCCTGATTTCAAATTTTACTACATGGATACAGTGGTCAAAACAGCCTGGTAATGGTACAATGAAAGATACATTGATCAATGGAACAGAATTGAGAATCCAGAAATTAACCCATCAACATACAGCCAACTGATTTTCGACAAAGTGCCTAGGTATATTGCATGGGGAGGAGATAGTATCTTGAATAGATGGTGCTGGCAGAACTGGAAAGCAATATGCAAAAGATTGAAATAAGACCTTTACCTCACGCCCTATACAAAAATGAATTCAGCATGGATTAAAAGTCTAAATGAAAATCCCAAAATTATGAAGGTCATCAATGAAACAATAGGGACAAATGTGAGGGCTCTAATTCAAAGAATGCACAGACTACCAAACATTTTAAAAATTACACAAACAAAAACAGACAAAATAGATGGTTGTAACGTATTAAAAATTAAAAACTTGTATGCAACAAAAGACTTCATCATAAGAGTAAAAGGAGAACCCACTAAATGGAAAAAATATTTTGCAATGACACATCAGATAAGGGACTCATTTATAAAATATATAGGAAACTACAACAGCTCTGGTAGCACAGTGGTTATGAATTGGGCTGCTAAAATCAAGGTTGGCAGTTCGAAACTACCAGCTGTTGCGTGGGAGAAAGATGAGGCTTTCTGCTCATGTACAGATTTACAGCCTTGGAAGTCCTGTGCAGGGTCACTATGAGTCAGTACCAACTCCATGGTACTTAACAACAACAACAACAGCTCTACAAGAAAAAGTTCAATAACCCAATTAAAAAATGGGCACAGGAAATGAACAGACATTTCACCAAGAAGGAGATCCGGGCAACCAACAAACATGAAGAAATGTTCACAATCACTAGCCATCATTGTTGTTGTTGTCGTCAGGTGCCATCGAGTAGGAACCGACTCATAGCGACCCCATGCACAGCAGA
>NW_006408519.1:59684784-59691601 GCF_000296735.1 Chrysochloris asiatica
TTTGAATCTTGGTTTCCCTTGCCTACCATTGTGAAATATACACTTGGGATGGAGGGAGAGGAATAGCCAGAAACATCACAATAGAAAGCTTGTAAGTCCGTCTTCAGCCTATAACTGATTGGAATACCTTAAAGGGGTCTAGAAATTGCCCAGAGAAAGAGACCTCCTGTGGAGCTTTTGCATTGCATAATACTATAGGTGGAAACTAGAACCCCATCCATATTTGTCTGAGGTGGGAAATTTCTACTGGAAAGGATGAGCAGACCAGCCTGGAGTGGCTAGAAGAACAGAAGATACTTCATGAAGAAAGACCAGCAGGAAAAGTCCAAAACAATAAAGGCAGTCTGATTGATTACTAAAACAACAAGTAAGCTGTTTGCCCAGGAGCCATCAAGACAAGTGGTCAGGTACCCTCAGAGCAAACTCCCTTCCAAGACTAAGACTCAAGGGAGAATACACGAGTTGGCATACTTTCAGATAGTACCCACGTGACCAGGCTTTGGTGGCTGAATAATCAGAATTCAACTAGAAGAAGAAAGAAGAGGGAAAAATAAATAAATAAATAAGTGTAACCCACTACAATTTGATGAATTTTACCTGTACTTATGGATGTAGGAGCTCAAAAAAGGGAGCAATTCTTTACAGCGAGGATCACTCCCACCCCCTCGATGCACAGGGTTGACAGAGATAGACAACTTAGACATTGGATACCAAAAATGCAGGAGGGGTGGGGGGTCTACAAAGGGAAGAAGTGACTGGCTTACAAGCTTACAAGAGGGAACCTAGTTCTAGATGGGGCAAGGGTAGGTAGAACCTCCACTGAATGATTTCTAATCTATTGGGACCCCGCTGGCAAAACGAAATGGAGATAAGACTCTTGTGGTACAATAGTGAATAATTGCCAACAGGACTGTGAGGGTAGGAAATATAAAGGTAGTTGTTTTTTGAGAAAAGGAGGGGAGTGAATGATTTTACAGCCCAGAAGCAGAGGTCCCTGGGACCATCAAGGGAGAAGAACAGAGAGGGGGACCCTACCTAGAGAGGCAGTGATGCCAGGGATGGAGACAGAGATGATGACGTGGACAGATGGAGCGGCTGGGGACACTGGATTCAGGGAGAGGGAGGGAGGGACTGTTTGCTGGGGGGAGGGGGGGCGCTGTGGGGTGTACCCTTTGGTTCTTTGATGATACATGGAGGGGATTGTAATTATTGCAATGAAACGAAATACGATAGGATGAATGTAAAATTTATGTTCTCCCATGTAAACCCACATAATTCACAATAAAAGCTTAAAAAAAAAAAAGAGTTGGAACATGCAAAAACCTACCATACACTTGCACATTAAAAATTTCTATAAAGTTGCTCATGCTACTTTTTGTTACTGCTTTTATATGAGGGTGGTGGTAGTAGTGTGCCATGGAGTCGGTTCCAACTCATAGCGAGGGTACCCTGTACAGGGTTTCCGAGGCTGTAAATCTTTACGGAAGCAGAAAGCCTTATCTTTCTCTCACCCGAACAGCTGGTAGTTTCGAACTGCCGGTCTTGAGGTTAGCAGTTCGATTCATAACCACTACGCTACCAGAGCTATGTAAGGGTTGTTGTTGTTGTTGTGAAGTGCTGTCGAATCGATTCCGATCCATAGCGACCCTGTATAGGGTTTCCAAGGAGCCGATGGTGAGTTTGAAGTGCCGACCTTGCAGTTCAAATGGCTTTGCAGTCTGCACATTAACCCACAGCACCACAGAAGAATGAAAATGAGCAACTTGGAAAGAAATATACATGTGATGGTTTACTATGCATTATGAACAATGTTTTACACCGATGTATAACATTTAAATTTTATTTTATTGTATTTATTTACTAATATATTTTGGAGTCATGGTGTGGCGCTGTGGGTTAATGCGCCAGATTGAAAAGCCATATGAACTGCAAGATCAGCTGTTCAAGCTCACCAGCTGCTCCTTGGAAACCCTATACAGGGTCGCTATGGGTCGGCACCAACTCAATGGCACTTCACAACAACAACAACTAATGTATTTACTTATTTATAGAGCCCCTAGGTAGTACAAATGGTTAAGTGCTTGACTACTAACTAAAACATTAGACGTTTGAATCCACCCAGTGTACCTAACAGAACCGGATGGGTAACCTGCTTCTGAAACATCACAGCCTTGAAAACCTTATGGAGCAATTCTACTCTGTAGTCGGTTGTCATGACTCAACTTGATGACAAATGTTTTGTTTGTATGTACTTCATTACATATATTTTACTTACATTAATTTTGACTTGGTGTGGCATTGTGGATAAGTACTAGGCTGCTAATGACAAGGTTTGCACTTCAAACACACCAGCTGCTCCTTTAGAACCCTATACAGGTCACTATAAGTTGGCACGTAACAAAAACAGCAACAAGTTTAAGAGATACGTAATATGATGGGCATTTTACAAATAGGAAACTGAAACTCAGGTGACCCACCCACGGTCACAAAACCAAAAGTGGCAAAATTGCATTTTCTGATGCTGGTCTATTTAGTCTACGATAGCCGCTTTATCGTAGACTAAAATATCATTCCTGATTAAATGTATCTTGTTTTTGTTTGTTGTTAAGTGCTACTGAGTCAGTTCTGCCTCATAGTGACCCTGTATAGTGTTTCCAAGGAATGACTGGTGAGCTTGAACTGCCGATCTTGCAGTCCAGCGCATTAACCCACAGTGCCACACCAGGAATTCAAAATTCCTATTAGTAGTTTTTTGTTATTAGTGCCATTGAGTTGGTTTCAACTCATTGTTGTTGTTGTTGTTGTTGAGTGCCGTGGAGTCGGTTCCGACTCATAGCGACCCTGCACAGGGTTTCCGAGGCTGTAAATCTTTACAGGAGCAGAACGCCTCATCTTTCTCCCGCGGAACCGCTGGTAGTTTCGAACTGCTGACCTTGTGGTTCACAGCCCGATTCGTAACCACTAAGCTACCAGCAGCCCTGTATAGCATTTCCAAGACTGTAAATCTTTGCAAGATTAGACAGCCTTATCTTTCTCCCCTAGATCTGCTGGTATCTAATGAAATGTATCTAGTGAAGATCAAATCCAAGCTCTGCCAAAGCTAGTTCACCAGGAAGTTGGCTAACGCCTGAGGTGACTCAGATGCTGTGGGTGTTTAAAACATTTTCTGCCAATTGTATCTGAGTTAGAAACAAACAAACCAAATAACCACAATCAAAAGGAGAAAGGTACGTAAGTGTAGGGAATGAATTTGCATCTAACTCCAAGAATTGGTTAGTACAACAAAGTATCAGGCTGTGTGTAATAATACAGTATATTTACAAAAAGAAGCAGGCAAAACTCCAAAGAAAAGGAAGAATAATACCATTACAGGATTATACTTCAATATGATACAAGATTGTGTTCTTCCTTGCAAAATGAGGCTTGGAAACCTTTGCAATATCTTGACTTTCAGCTGCAGTATGGTGAGGTAAATTGAAGTAAATGCAAAGATTTATCAATCATTTCTCCTAAATGACAAGCAGGAAACCTGATTTACTCTCTTGGTTTTGTCAAGTATTACAGAAAAACTCCAAAAGAAAGATTTACTGTACAGTAACTGCTTAAATAGTAAAGAAAGCAACCACAATCGAAGTAGAGAGATAATTAAAGCATTCTTTCAAGTTATCATTAATGGCAGCAAACACAGGCTAGCCTAATTAGTAAACCTCCAAGTGCAGTCCAACTAATGGAACCCGCTGGAAGCCTCAATAAATACACCATTTCTGAAAGCTTTTGTGGAAAATGTAGCTTTAGGAAAGGAGAAAGGGAGAAATACTGAATCCGTTTTCTTTAACAACCCTGCAGACAAAATTATAAATCGATCTTTTCATTTGTTACTTAAGAGTATAAGAATTACTTAAGAGACAGTGAAAGCAAAAAGGAGAAAATATGTTTTTCAAGGACACACTTCTATTGTTGACTTTAAACAACAGATTATTAAAACAATCTGAAACACTGCAATTTCCCCCCAATGCATAATAACATCAAAGCTGTCATCTCGTCAAGCTCAATCATACACAATCTTATTGTCACTACTCTAGTAATTTTCTTCTTCTTTTCTTATTTCAAATATTCACTTTGAAGCTAAAAAAAGGATAAAATCATTTTGAAGGGTGCTGAAAGTCAATGGGTCTCTTTGACAGAAGGACATTGCAAAGGGGAAAAAAGTATGTGGTACTTTAAAGGTGAAATAACTGGCTCACCATTCCTCAACAAGTCAGCACTGAAACAAAACAAAGTACTGAGCATACCTGTTCAAGGTTAGAGATAGTTACCAGGTAATGTACCAAACCGGAGTAGTCACAAACATCCGCTTACTCCTGGATACTTTAAAACAATAAAAGATTCAAATTAATGTTACAGTAATATGCCATGGTATTTTCAATCACTATGGTATTTTCAATCAGCATGGTGTTTTCAAGCTATATTATTTACACTTGCTTCATATGTATGCAAAAGTTGAACAACACACAAGGAATAGTGAAGAAGAATGAATGTATTTGAATTAGGGTGTTGGTGAAGAATTTTTAATACACCATGGACCGCAAGAAGAGTGAACAGATTCGTCTTGGAAGAAGTACGAGGGGACTTCAAAAAGTTCATGGAAAAATTTCATTATCATTTAATTTTGTTTTTCCACAAACCTTCAGAAGCACCCTTGTTTTACCAGAATGTTCCTTAGAATAGACAGCAAGATATCATCACACATACTTTCAACTCTAGGGACCAGTCCCTAGAGAAACATATCATACCTGATAAATTAAAAGATCAGCAGAAAAGAAGACCCTCAACAAGATAGATTCAAGCAGTGGTTGCAACAATGGGCTCAAGCATAACACAGGACCATGCAGTGTTTCATTCGTTTGTACACAGGGTAACTATTTATCAGAACTGATTCCATGATACCTAACAACAACAACATACTTCAGATGTGAAGGGTTTTTATTGCATCTTTTTCATTTCCCTACCCAATCATCCAAAAAGATTTAAACCCAGTGTAAATTATCCAAATGTAATAGCTTTCTTCTGGAGAAGACATGAAATAAAACCCTGCAATTAATTTGAAAAATATGGCAATTTCAGAAAATATAAATAAACACTAATGATAATCAGCATATGGCAAAACAAAAAAATTACAATGACAAAAAGTCAACAAATGTAGAAATCTATCGCCTTATATTTTTGTTGTTATTGTTGGTGTTTAGTACCTTCGAGTTGATTCCAACTCATAATGACTCTATATAGGGTTTCTGAGGAGCAGCTGGTGGGTTTGAATGGCTAACCATGAGGTTTGTAGTTTATCAGACTTTAATGTTTCTTTTTAAATACTGATGATCTAAGATAAAATCAATCCATGTTAGTCATCTTTATAGATGTGATTAACATCTTATTGTTTTTTAGCCTTACAATGATTCTGATTAACAAAGGTTTAGTGAATAAAACTGGATGGTGCAAACAGTAAAGCACTTCACTACTAGCTGAAAGGATAGTGATTCAAACTCGCTGAAAAACCCTTGGAAGGCAGGCCTGCTGATCTGCTTTTAAAAGGCCACAGCCATTGAAAACCCTATGAAGCATAGTTCTCCCCTCCACACATTGGGTCATCATAAGTCAGAATCATGTTGAGGACAACTAACAACAATAGATACAGAGTTGCAGAAAGAGTTCTCTCTAATATATAAGATGTTCTGACATGCCCAGGTGTTATACACCTAGTTCACAAATATTACCATTAAATTTAAATCTAGATTTCTAAGAAATACATTCTAGCATTTAATAAACATAAAGCACATAATCAATAAAGTTTCTTTCACAAATTTTAAAACAACAGTTCTAGAGAAAATAGAGTGAGAAAGTCTCTAAACTCACGTTTTAAGCATTCCAGTCATTTTTGAAAAATAAACTAAATAAAGTTGACAACAAGTTTAAAATTTTAGAGAAACAAACAAGATGGCGCATTGGGTGGAAGTGCAGTAAGGAGCTCCATCAGCAACAACACAGAGTACAGGACCAAGCAGGCTCAGGGGATGGTCCCAGAACTCTGAACCACATATAAAGGAATATTTAGAAGGTTGGAAGACTTACAGCTAGGGGAATTTATAGCAGAAGCAAGAAATCCATCCCTTTCTAATTCAAGACACTCAGCTGCTCCAGGAGCCTCCATCTTGGGTGAGACCAAGCGGGAGAAGGATCAGAGCAGCCACAGACACCTGACAAAACCGCGGAGATAAAGGTGTGGACATTCTTTTCTTTTGATAGCTGTTCATTGGTCCCTTGCTGTCTGTGCACCTCCATTCTGGTGACTATAGGGGTGCCCAAGCTAGCGGACACCCCAGACCCACCCTCGGAGGGTTTTACTATGCATGCACACAGACCTCCTAGAAATTTAAAGAGACAATTTCCACTTAAAACCAAATGGCCATAGCCAGCCCTGAACTGTTTATTACTAGAAAAAAAGCCTGAATGGGGATTGTGGAGTGGGACAGGCAGACAAAAAAGTAATAGGCCAAAAATTAAATCCTAAGTTACGTCAAAATGACCAACAGTGGCATCTTGAAATTTCTCAAGAAGAAAAGTGAAAAGGGGAGCCCATTTCCTGATCACATCTACCTGTAGGCAATCAGAAAGCATAAAAAATACCAAAATACACACCCATCTACATATTAAAGACACAGATAAACCCTGAATATGCCCAAAAAACAGAAGCAGAGGACCATATCAGCACATGTACAGAAACGAGATAAAGTGACTGAGGCAAATTAGCTGGAAGTAGATC
>NW_006408519.1:59695582-59713449 GCF_000296735.1 Chrysochloris asiatica
AAAAAAAAAAAAAAAAGTTTAAAATTTTAAATTCCAAAATTTTTGCTGACATAGAATAATTTCCCATTAAACTTTTTAGTCCCAATTGCAATTGGCCAACTCCATATTTGTGCCCATTTCAAAGAGATGTGACCCAATGGAATGTGTAAATAATTGGACAATATCATTAATATCACATGCAAGTACAATTTTGCTAAAGATAATTCAAAAATGGCCACAACAGCACATTGACAAGGAACCGGCAGAAGTTTAAGCCAGACTCAAATGAGGATGTAGAATGACAGATATCATTGCTAACATAATATGGATCTTGGCTGAAAGCAGAGAATACCAGAAAGATGTTTACCTGTGCTTTATTGACTATGCAAATGCTTTTGATTGTGTGGCTCATGACAAACTATGGCCAACATTGCAGACAATAAGTATTCCAGAAGACTTAATTTTGCTCATGAGAACCTGTCCACAGACCAAGAGACTGTCATTAGAGCAGAGCAAGGGGACACTGAATGGCTTAATCTCTGGGAAGGTTGCACCAGGGTTGTATTCTTTCACCATATTTATTCAATCTGTATATTTATCAAATAATCCAAGAAGTTGGATTATATGAAGGAGAACATGACATCATTATTGGATGAAGAACACTCATTTAAAATTTGCAACATACAGATAATACAACCTAGCTTGCTAAAAATGAAGATGGCTTAATATACTAGTGAAGATCAAAGACGACAGCCTTCAACTGGGTTGCACCAAAATGTAAAGAAAACAAAAATCCTCACCATTGGAGAAATAAATAACATCATGATAAATGGAGAAAAGATTGAAGTTGCCAAAGACTTCATTTTGTTCAAATCAACCATCAACACTCATTGAAGCAGCAGTTAAGAAATCAGTGTATTGCATTAGGCAAATCTGCTGCACAAGACCTCTTTAAAGTGTTGAAGAGAAAAGGTGTCTGTTTGAGGACTAAGGTGTGCCTGACTCAAGCTATGGCATTTCCCATAGCCTCAGATGCATGTGAAATTTGGACAATGAATAAGGAAGACTGTAGAAGAACTGATGCATTTGAGTTATGATGTTGGAGAAGAATATGAAAAGTATTATGGACAGCCAGAAGAACAAACAAATCTGTGTTTGAATAAGTACAGCCAGAATGTTCCTTAGAAGCCAGGATGGTGAGACTTCTCTCATATTTTGGACATGCTATCAGGAGGGACCAGGCCCTGGAAAGGAGGACATTATGCTTGGTAAAGTGCTGGGTCATCATTGAAAAAAAGAGAGAGCCACAACAAGATGGATTGGCACAGTGGCAGCAGCAGTGGGCTCAAGCCTAACAGCAATTATGAGGTTTTCACAGGACTGGGCAGTGTTTAGTTGTGCATACAACTGCTACAAGTCAGAACCACTCAATTCTAACAACAATTCTCAGATATATAGATATAAAACTAAAAATTTGCATTCAGTTTCATACCTTTGCTTCACATACTATTAGTTTTAAAATTCATAGTAAAACTTGTGAAAATGATATACTAACTTTCTATTAGTGTATATAAATTACTTCTGTTCAAGATTTCATAATGGTGAAATCAAGGAACTTCAGTCTTATCTGTGGCTTGGGTTTCTCCTGCACACTCATTCATGTTGTTGCCAGAACTAAACTCAGAACTTGCGATTTTAGGACTGAGTGACCCTGTTTTTTATTGACTGTTAAGTGGAGGGCAGTTCAGAAGACTCTCCCTCACTTAGACCCCCTCTAACTTTTTAAAGGCTCACTTGATTAGATCAGTCACACCCAGAATAATCTACTATTTGATTAACTCAAAATTAACTGATTTAGGACCTAAAGAATAGCTGCAAAAATTTCTTTTGCATATAACAATCATACGAGTGATATTTCATTATACCCACAAGTCCTGTTAAAATGAGAGAGGCTTAGAATTCTCTTGCCATCAATACAATAAATAAACCAGTTCCCAGCTAGTTCATTCTAACTATGGCAACCATATGAACGTCAAAGCAGAACTGTTCTCCACAAGGTTTTCAATAACTGACTTTTTTTGGAAATAGATTATCAGGACTTTTTCTGAGGTGCCTCTGAGTATATCTGAACTTTTCTTTCAGCAGTCAAGTGTTTACCTGTTTGTACTACTCAGATTCTGTATTACAGTAGATGCTAATAAGACTAACATTCTCTTAAAATGCTAGTATGTTTTATGAAAGGGTAGACTATTTTTTGTTTCTTTAAACAACAGGGTTACTTCAATAGATTTTATTTCTATGCTCTATCAGTGTAAAATGTTTCAGTTCATTACACAATTATATGAATCCTTTGAATGTCATGTAACTTAGTCAAGCTCTGAAGCATTTCTGCTATGAAAATATTTGTATTCTTTCCAAAATATTCAACAAACTGTTCAACTAGAAAAAAAAAAATCAGCATATAGCCTCATTGAAACCATCTATTTCTTGTGTCAATTTGAAACCGATCAGAGAAGCATTAGAAGCTGTAGTTGATTACAGGGTTGAAAATGGAATAGATAATGCTCCTATAAATATGGTATCTGCTGTGCTGGAGTTGCATCCTGATGCAGCCTGAGTACAGCGGCTACTCTCTTCCCACTTTTCTATGCTTGTCTGGCCCATATATCAGAGTTTCTAGCACATCTTTGTAGTTGGATCTAAGTCCTATCTTTGAACAAGCTTGTTGAAATCTGTGTCTAACCCTAGCCATCTGTCTCAGATCTGTCAGGCCCTCCGATGGGAAATTGGGTCCTGCTTTCCATGTTCATTATTGATGGTCATGTCCTATGCCCTGGAAGTAGAGCATTTAGAATTTCACTTCAAATAGAATTTCTTACTTATATTTGTGTTATCATATCCCTCTCCTTGAATTAAACTTCTTAGCTAAAAATTACAGCCAGAATAACAAAAGTAGCTTTGATTTACTGAGTGTCTACCATATGCCATCATTACTCACCTGTCACTTTGTGGTACTGTGGTGGCTTGCATATTGCTGTGATGCTGGAAGCTATCCCACCAGTATTTTAAATACCAGCAGGGCCATCCATGGTAAATAGGATTCAGCTGAGCTTCCAGACTCAGACAGATGGAGAGGCTGAATACTCTGGATGTTTAGCCACTGCAAACATTATGAATAACACCAGAATATTGTCAGATAGCACCAGAATATTGGATTTTGAATTATTATGAATAATACTGGAATATTCTCAGATATAATACCAGAAGATGAGTTCCTCAGGTTATAGGGCACTCAGATATGATTGAGGAATAGCTGCGTCCATAAAGTGGAGTTGACCATGATAACATGAATGAAGTAAAGCTTATAGAACCTTCATTTGCTGATGGGGCACAACTCAAAATGAGGAGAAACAGCTGCAAACATCCATTAAAAATCGGAACATGGAATGTAATAAGTATGAATCTAGGAAAATTTGAAGTAGTTACAAATGAAATGGAACTCATAAAGACCGATATCCTAGGCATTAGTGAGCTGAAATTGACTGGTATTGGCCATATTGAATCTGACAATCATATGGTTTATCATGTCTGAAAGGCAAATTAACAAAGAATGCCATCCCCTTCATCATCAAAAGGAACGTTTCAAGATCAGTCTTAAAATATAATGCTGTCTGTGATAGAATAATACCCAAAAGTGTACAAGGCAGAGCAGTTAATACCACTATTATTCAAATTTACACAACTACTAAAGCCAGAGGATAAAACTGAAGAATTTTATCAACTTCTTCAGCTGGAAACTTATAAACATGCAATTAATATATATAGATAATTACTGGGGATTGGAAGCAAAAGTTGAGAAAACAGAGGAAGGATCAATAGTTGGAAAATATGGCTTTGGTAATGGAAACTACACTGGTGATTGCATAATAGAAATTTGCAAGACCTATGACTTCTTCATTGCAAATACCTTTTATAAACAACATAAAAGACGATGATGCATATGGACCTTGCCAGATGGAATACACAGAAATAAGATGGACTACATCTATGGGAAGAGACGATGGAAAAGCTCCATATCACCAACCAAAACAATACCTGGGACAGACTGTGTAACAGACCATCAGTTACTCATGTGCAATTTCAGGCTGAAGCTGAAGAAAATTAAAACAAGTCCACAAGAGCCAAGATATGACCTTGAATAGTTCCCACCTGAATTTAGAAACATTTGATGAACAGATTTAATGCATGAGACAATAATGACCAAAGACCAGAAGATTTATGGGATAACATCAAGAATAACAAACAGGAAGAAAGCAGAAGGCCATAAATAAGACAAGAAAGAAGAAAAAGATCAAAATGGATGTCAGAAGAGACTCTGACACTTGCTCTGGAACATAGAGATGCTAAAGAAATTTGAAAACATGAGGCGGTAAAAGAGGTAAAAATGTGACATTTTCAAAAGACAGCTTAAAAAGACAAAGACAAGCATTATAATGAAATGCGCAAAGACATGGAGTTAGAAAAACAAAAGAGAAGAAAACATTTAGTAGTTCTCAAGCTGAAAGAACTAAAGAAAAAAAATCAAGTCTTGACTTGCATTACAGGATTCTATAGGCAAAAGCCACCCCTGGTTTGTCATACTAAGGTGCTTTGCATGCTGCTGTGATTCTGAAAGCACTGCTTTAGACACTCATAGAAGCAGCAGTCAGGATTCAAACAATATATCACATTAGGCAATTCTTCTGCACAAGACTTCTTTTAAGTGTTCAAAAGCAAACATCAGTTTGAGGAATAAGTTGCACCTGATCCAAATCATTGTATTTTCAATAATATCATATGCACGTGAAAGTTGGACAATGAATAAGGAAGACAATAGAAGAACTGATGCATTTGAGTCATGGTGTTGGAAAAGAATATTTAAAATATCATGGACTGCTAGAACAACAAATAAATCAGACTTGGAAGAATGTTCCTTAGAAGTCATGACAGTAAGACTTTAATCTCACCTACTTCTTCAAACATATTATCACAAGGGACCAATCCCTGGAGAAGGACATCATGCTTGGTAAAGGTGAGGGTCAGCGAAAAAGAAAAAGACCACCAAAAAGATGAATTGGCACATTGGCAGCAGCAATGGGCTCAAGTGTAACAAAGATTGTGAGGATGGCTCAAGACCAACAACATCTAGATGTGTTGTTTGTAGGGTCACTATGAGTCCAAAGTGACCTGATGACACTTTATATTAACAGTAAACCATATGCGACGGATGCGGCTGAATGTTTTACATTCATATAAGCCTTTCAAAAGAACCAATTGATCAGTTTTGAAAGGGCAGCCAGAGTGCTCCTTGGAGGCCAAGATGGCCAAACTTCGTCTCCCATACTTCAGACATATTGTCAAGAGGGACCAGTCACTGGAGAAGAATATCATGTTTGGTAAGGTGGAGGGTCAGAGAAAAACAGGAAGACCCCCAATGAGATGGATTGGCCAAGTGGCAGCATTGATGGACTCCAGTGTGGTAACAGTAGTGAGACTGGCCCAGGATCGGGCAGTGTTTCATTCTGCTGTGCATACGGTTGCTATGAGTTGGTACCGACTCCAAGGCACCTAACAACAACAACAATAACTCTTGATGGAATAACTATCCCCATTTTACTCATAAAACAAACTTCATATAAAAGAAATGATGTAACTCACACAAAATCACCTACTTGGTAAATATTAAAGTTTGGATTAAAACCTAGATTGAAGTAGTCCCAAACCACATGTTTTTTCCTCTGTAATTATTGTTGTTGTTAGATGCCACCAATTGGTTCCAACAAATAGAAACCCTATGCACAGCAGGATTAAATACTTCCCATCTTGGCACCATTCTCACAATCATTGCTATGCTTGTACAATTGATGCAGTCTCTGTCTCAATTAATCTTGTTGAGGGTATTCATTTTCACTGACCCTCTGTTGTTCTAAGCTTGATGTCTTACTCTAGGGACTTGTCCCTCTTTGTAACATGGCCAAAGTACATGATATGAAGTCTCATGATTGTTTTTTCTAAGGGCTATTCTGAATGCTCTTCTTCCAATTTAGAGTTGTTCATTATCTGGTATATCATGGCATTTAATATTCTTCACCAATACCATAATTCTGAGGCATCAACTCATTTTCAGTCTTTTTTATTGATTGTACAGCTGTCATATGAGGTGATTGAAAATACCATGTCATCCTCAAAGTGACATCTTTGCTCTTTAACACTTTAAAGAGGTTTGTTGCAGCAGGATATGTTCAGTGCAATACGTAATTTGGTTTATTTACTGCTGCTTACATGGGTGTTGATTGTGGATCCAAGTAAACCGAAATCCTTGATAACGTCAGTGTTTTCTCCATTTACCATGATACTGTTTATTGATCAAGTTGTGAAGATGGTGTAATCCATACTAAAGGCTGTAGTCTTTGATCTTAAAGTACTTCAAGTTCTCTTCTCTTTCAGCAAGCAAGGTTGAGTCATCTGCATATCAGAGATTTTTAATGAGTCTTTCTCCAATTCTGATATCATGTTCTTCTTCATATTAGCCCATCTTTTCAGATTATTTGCTCAGCATACAGGTTGAAAAAGTATGGTGAAAGAATACAACAAAGGTGTATAGTGGATCCCTAATCTATTGAAATTTTTCTTTAGAAAAAGAATGCTGTAGAATTTTAGTAGAGGAATCTTGGAAATAATTTTAAATTCTTAAGTTCTTTTTTCCCATGAAGATTTTCATTCAATTCTTTGCACTCTTCCAATTCTTGGGAGTACAAATACAAATGGTCCCGGAATATTTATTACTGATCTATCCTTTATGAACAGGAAAATGTGGAGGAATTTATTTTCAGTGTATTGCTAAAAGAAATATTTTGTGTTTACCATTACAATGTTGCAATCCGCTCCATGTATAAACAGTTAACAGTATTTACTTCTATCCACTTTAACTATTGCATTCCTCTCTGTGTCTCCCATCTTTTCTCTGCCAACCTCCCCCTTGTTGTATACTGCCTGCACTGTAGCCATGTTAACATGATTCTACCCTCTAGCCCATGACTAATATTCCCTCCTCCTCTCTGCCTGTAACCATCAAAAATTGTTTCATTTATCAAGAAAACTCTTTTTTTTTCAAACATTTTATAACATTGGTCTCATACAATATTTGTCTTTTTGTGATTGATTAATTTAATTCAGCATAATAATGTCTTCCAGACTCAACTATGTTGTGAAGTGTTTCACAGATTCATCATTTTTCAACATTTTATAGTATTCCATTGTGTGTGTCTAGCAGTTTGTTTAACCATTCTTCTGTTATTGGACATTGAGGCTGTCTCCATTTTTTGATATGCTTCTTTTAGACAGAACATTGAAGGATCCTGTTTGTGTATCCAATCTGCTCTTTATGTCTCTTGACTCATACATTTAATGCATTTATATATGGTGTAAATATCAATAGGTATGAGTTTATTGCTGTCATTTTTCTGTGTGCTTTTTGTGGCACTTCTGGTATCTTTGTTTGACATAATTTTGTTTGTGAGTTTCTTTTTTACTTTTATTCCTATTTTGTTAATGTCTACTAAATCTCTCTGGTGTTTCTTCTTTTTATATTTTGATGAACAGGTGCATTATTTTTCTTTAAGGTTACCCTGTAATTAACTAATATTTTTTCTCTACTCAAAACAGTCTATTTTGTTTTGAAATCTACTTGACTTCCTCACCATTTGGAAGTTCTGTATCGACACTATTTCCTCTTTTTGCTTTGTAGTTGACTTCATTATACATTGATTTATATGGTTCCCTATTTTCAGTCTTGTGGACTTGTTTTACTTTAAATGTTCTATATCTGGATTAAGTTCTGGGTGGTATCAACATGTACGGTAATCTCAGGTTATTCTCAGCTATTTTTGGTTTTCAGTCTAAAGAACTCCTCCCTTTAGCATTTTTTGTAAAATTGATCTGGTCATTACAAATTCCTTTAATCTGTTTATCAGGAAATTTCTTAATTTTGCAATCGTATTTGAAGAACAATTATTCTGGGTATATGATTCTTCTGGGTATATGATTCTTGGTTGACATTTTTTTCCTTTCAGAGGTTTGTATATGTCATGCCATTGCCTTTTTGCCTACATTGTTTCTGCTGACAAATCAAAGCTTAGTTTTATTAGCTCTCCTTTAATGGTAAATTTTCATTTTTTTCTGAGCTGCTCTCAGTATTCTTTCCTTGTCTTTGATTTTGGAAAGTTTGATTATGATATGTTTTTTTAATTTTCTTTTGTGGGGGTTCTATCTATTTGGAGTTTGTACAGCTTCTTGTATGCTTATCTTCTTAGGCAGGTTTTCTTCCAACAATTCTTGACAATTTTCTCTGTACTTTTTATCGTGTCTTCCTGTTCTGGAATTCCAATGACCCATAACTTGTTCCTCTATCATGTTGCATTTATTTTGTCTGATTTTATATCATTTTCCTGAATTCTTCTAATGTTTTCTCTGTGTTCTCCTTACTTTCCCATATTTTTCTGTCAATTCACAGATGGTACCTAAATATCATTCATTTGAATTATTTTTCAGTTAATTCTATTACTTTTTTTCCTCAAAAATATTTTCTGTTCTCTGCACTTTGGTCATTTGTTTGAGCCATTCTCTCTTGTTTCTTCATGTGAGCTAAAATTATCTGTTGTCTCCAGAGCATTGTGGGGTTGTCATATTTCTAAAAGCAAACAGTGCAGTTGTTGGACCCAGAGAGGAGAAATCTCTGGGTGGCTGCTACAATTCAAAAAGTTCACGCAGTGGTTGTGGAAGTCATGTGAGAGCAGAATTCCTGGCCCTAGATGGAGATCCAATAGGCCTTGGTATGACCTATGTCCAGGGCACCCAATCTGGAAATAGTTAATGGGAGCCCTTGATGGAGTTGGCTACAGTGTCTATTAGGAATGCAGAGCAGCCAGGGACACGGTGACTGGTTAAAGGCTGGTCTGCTGGCTTTTCAGGTTTTTTAGGTCTGGAGCAGAGCCCATCTGAATTGAGGCACTGAAGTGGTATACCAAAGCAGCATGGCCGGCCCATACCTCATACTGGCATGGCTCTCAACCAATCTCCCTCTCTCACCCTTCCTGCTCAGCTTCTCCTTCCAGCAAACACTCTATCCACTTCTCTAACTTTTCTTCTGAAGTTCAGGGTGCCAGGATTTTCACCTTTGTCTGTTGTATTTATCTTTGTTTAGAAGGTCTGAGTAGCCTAGTCTACCATTTTGCTGGAAGTCAACAAAAACCCTCTTTTAATTTGGTCATGACTGAGTTGGATCTCAGTTTTTTATGGACTTGAACCTGCTCTCTAATAGTTGTCCCACTTCTCATTGGAAAACAGATGGCCTACAGCAGGATTTCTGGACTTCAACATAACTGGAATTTGGGGTCAGATAATTTTTCATTTCAAAGGGTTATCCTGTGCACATAAGATGTTTTCCACATCCCTGGCCTCTATACAATAAATGCCAGAACTATCTCTCAGTTGTGACAACCAAAAATGTCTCCAGTAAAGAAATTTCCCAGGGAAGCAAATTTGCCTCTAGATGAGACTAGAGAAAGAAGTTGAGAAAAAACTCTCAGTTATGTACATGAAAAGGGCTGGATCTATACAAGAAAGCATTAGCAGGAAGCTTCAGGTAAACTTGAGGTGGAGATTAATGGAGTATGGATGGGATTTTGAAGTCCTGTTTCATATTGTCCAGCTGTATCCCCAAAGTTGGTTACATCTGGAGGATATTATCCAACTGCTTATAATATTTGATTTTATTTATTGTGTTTTCATTTCCCCCCCACATCACAGCTATCTATTTGCCTAGGTTAATTTTGCTTTTTCTTGCTGAAGTTACCCAATTCTTATGTGAGTAGTTCTAGACAGAGTGGCCTGTCACCATCTAGGTTCATCTGAAGTATATCAGATAAATGGAAAATGTTTTTTGGTTTTGTTTTTATATACTGTTCTATAGTGTTCATTAGTGGTTATAGTTGGGGCAGAGCTGAAAAGATGATATAACATTCATGGTAATTTTTTTCTTAAGAATAAGCCTATGGTGAAAAGTATATATAATCACAGAGAGAAACAAGGCTTATTTCAATTGCATGGGAAGGTAAGACTCTGGAAGTTCTTTCAGATAGTCAATAAACCTAAAATTGTTTAAGTCAATTGAAAGTTTTATATCTTCCAGTGCAAAGAAGACAGATATAGAGTAAGATCAAAAAGGACCAGAAACTGATATATGGAATGGAATTCAAAGAGAACTGATGGGTAATCCTAGAACATCGGTTGCAAATATAAAAGCCATGCTTTAATTTCACTTCTTGTTATTTGTTCTGAGATTTATATCTATCTGCTCTTTATTTATCAACTATCTCATTATGTGACTTTTGAATTCATAACAATATTTTTAAAATATCTACTATTCAACCATTTTGAACAAAAAAGAGTCAGTGGGCATGGCAGCAACAGCTACAGAGCTATGATCTTTGATGCTCATCAGTAAGTAACTTAATTCCTCTGCTTTAAGCAAGCAAGTTTGTATCCTCTGCATATCGCAGGTTGCTAATGAGTATCCCTTCAATCTTGATGCCACGTACTTCTTCATAAAAGATATAGTTTCCTCAGTGTACTGATAGAATAAATATGGTGAAAGAATACAACCCTGGCTCATACATATCCTAATTTTAAACCATACAGTGTCCCCTTGTTTTGTTCAAATGTTGGTCTATGTACAGGTTCCTCATGAGCACAATCAAGTGTTCCAGAATAATCTTTCCTCACTATGCTGTCCATAGCTTGTCATGATCCACACAGTTGAAAGCCTTTGTATAATCAATAAAGCATAGGTAAACATTTTTCTGGTATTCTCTTCTTTCAACCAAGATTCATTTGATGTCAACAATGATATCTCTTGCTCCATGTCCTCATCTAAATCAGGCTTGAATCTCTGGCAGTTCCATGTCAATGTAGTGTTGCAGCCATTTTTTAATTATCTTTAGCAAAAGATTCTTTGCGTGTGCTATTAATAATATTGTCTGATGTTTCTGCATTCCATTGGGCCACCTTCTCTTTGGAATGGGCATCAATTTGTTGAAAGATTTCAATTCATATTCCTTCAATTCCCTGAGCCTTGCTCTTTGCCAACTCTGTCAGTGCACCTTGGGCTTCCTACTTTAGTACCATTGACTCTTTATCATATACTCTCTCTTAAAATGATTGAACATTTCTTTTGGATACTGTAACCTGTGTACTTCTTCCATATTCTTTTGATGCTTCTACATAAGTCAATATTTTGCCTGTAGGATCCTTCAGTATTGAAACTTGAGGCTTGAATTTTTTTCTTCAGTTATTCCATCTGGAGAAATGCTGAGCATGTTCTTTCCTTTTTGGCTCTCGTGGACTTGTTTTAATTTTCTTCTGTTTCAGGTATTTGCAATGTCATTGGTCTCACAAAATTCTATTATGCAATCTCCAACACTGTTTCTATTACCAAGGCTATATTTTCCAACTACTGATCCTACCTCTTTGTCTCTAAACTTTGTATTCCATTTACTAGTAACTAGAAATACATCTTGATTGTATGTTTGAACCATTTAAGACTGAAGCATTTGGTAAAATTCTTCAATTCCATCATCACTAGCTTTAGTGGTTTGTGCATATATTTGAATAATATTAGTATTAACTGGATCTTGCTTCTAGGCATGTGGATATTATTCTATCACAGACAGCATTATACTTCAAGATAAAACTTGACATGTTCTTTTTGATGATGAAGGTGATGCAATTCCTCTTCAATTTGTCATTCCATGCATAGAAAACCATATGATTGTCTGATTTTAAATGATCAATACTAGTCCGTTTCAGCTCAGTAATGCCTGGATTATCGATCTTTATGCATGCTATTTCATTTTTGCAAACTTTCTTCTTTCTTAGATTCATACTTCATACATTCCACATTCTGATTATTGATGGATGTTTACGACTGTTTCTTCTCATTTTGACTTGTTCTCTATCAGCAGCTGATGGTCCTGAGAGCTTTACTCCATTCCTGTTATCATGGCCAACTCTACTTTGAGGAGGCAGCTCTTCCCCAGTTGTATTCTGAGTAACTTCCAAACTGAAGGGGCTCATCTTTCAGCACTGTATCAGACTGACAATATTTCAGTGTTAACCATCATGTTCCAATATTCAATGTTCTGATGCTATCTGACAGTGGTCCAATGGTATTCATAAGGTTTTCAGTAACTAAACATTCAGAAGTAGTCTGCTTCTCATTTCGAGTCTATCTTAATCTGGAAGCTCACCTGAAAGATTTCCATGACGGGTATGCCTGCTGGTATTCAAAATACCAGTGGCATAGCTTCCAGCATTACAGCAACATGCAAGCCACAACAGTATGACAAACTGACAGACAAGAGTGGTTAATAATGATCTATTTTTCAATAATTTCTACATTCTGTTGTTGTTGTTGTTGTGTGCCGGGGAGTTGTTTCTGACTCATAGCAACCCTGCACAGGGTTTCTGAGGCTGTAAATCTTTATGGGAGCAGAAAGCCTCATCTTTCTCCCACAGACCAGCTGGTAGTTTCGAACTGTTGACTGTGAGATTAGCAGCCTGATTCATAACCACTACTCTACCAGAACTCCTTAGATCACCTTTTTTTTTTTTTTTAAATAGGCACAAATATATATCTCTTCTAGTTGGTCAAGTAGCTGTCTTCCAGATATCTTGGCATAGACCAGTGAGCATTTCCAGTGTTACATATCCTGCTGGTATTTGAAATACTGGTGACAGCAACATACAAACCATCACGGAATAACAAAAGTGGTAGAATCATAAGTATGCAAGATGTGAATTCCATATATAACTGTCTCTGCTCACATTCATAAGAAAATATCATCTTAGTTCCATTCAAGTTTCCTAATGCTCTTTCACTGAACTGTAATGAACTATCAGACATTTTAATATTGTGAAGGAGAATTGAAAACAAATGGAAAACCTCATGTAGTTCACTAATTGACTATCTGACTAAATCTACTAAATGATAGTATATCAGATTAATTTTAAGAGATAACCCTTTTATTTTTATTCAAAAATAGTTGCTGTCTCCACTGTTCTATATAATTACTGACTAAATTAAATTCAAGATGTTTGGGAATGAGGAATGGATTATCAAATGTTGGAATCTCTTAAACAGCATACTTAAGGGTATTATGAAAGGGATCTTCTCGGTGAGCAAACTGAACAGGGGAGTCGATAAAATTGGAGAATTTAGCAGTTGACTTCCCTTACAAATTACAGGTGAGCTACAACTTCAAAGGCAATGAGTATTCTAAGGTTGTTGCTGTTAAGTGCCATCGAGGTGATTCTGACTCATAGCAACCCTGCATAGGGTTTCTGATGAGTGGCTAGTGGTTTTGAGCTGCCAACCTTGTGGTTATCCTATAAAAAACAGCTAAGTACCATGATAAGCAAAACCAGCTTGAGGGAAAACAAAACTGGTAAAAATGAATCTGATTCACTTTGAGAAAAGACTCAGAATAACAAGTTAATTTAATATAGTTGCAAAGGAAACATCAATTGCTTATAAAAAGAATTAATGCTAAGAAGGAATAGGATTCAAATAACAGACTGATCTTATGTTTTCATTGTGAAGGCAGGATAACAAATTGATGAGGGCCTCTCAGTTGAATCTACAATATTCAAACACTGCCATACATAATCATACGGTACATGTAACAGATGTGTCTTCCCACAAGGAAAACAAAAACATGGCAAGTAAGTACAGAGAGATGTACTGATTTAAATATACACAAAGCCACATATAAAACTGATTATGAAACTAAGGCCACATTTAATCCATATAAAATGAGGACAGCCCTAAAGAAAACCGAATTTTGCCTAATGAATCAGCCTTCAGAAGATGTCTTTACCTTTTGATGTTTTCTCTTTTCATATTATATTAGTAAATATTTGAACTTTTTATTTAGGAATGTCATTTAAGTGTGTAATTTTGATGAAAGGGGAAAAACTGATGCTTTCTTCAGCTTTCAGTTTATTTGAAAAACAGCAAGCTAAATAGTATGATTTGCAGGATAACATCTGTCATTGAAAAATATATATATATAGTCATCAAGTTACTTATGAGGCATAGGAACCTTACAGGACTGAGTAGAACTGTCCTATAGGATTTCCAAGGCTGAAACTTTTGTAGTAGCAGACTGCCTCATCTTTCTCCCTTGGAGCAGCTGGTGAGTTCAAACCACTGACCTTTCAGTTAACAGCCAAGCACTTAACCACTGTGCTATCAGGACCTTTAACAAAGAAGCTCATGAAGTGAGAGTGAAGGATGGGATTTCTATGTACTGGATTATATGCAGAACTCTTTATTTGTTTTGTTTGTTTTGTTTTGTTTTGTTTTGTTTTGTTTTGTTTTGTTTTGTTTTGTTTTGAAGGATAAGTCAGTGCACAATAGGAGCCAGAATTGTGCTGCTGAAGTATAAGCCGTGGACTGCCAACAACAAGGTCAACAGTTCAAACTCATGGGCTGCTCCTTGGAAACCCCATACAGAATCACTGTGAGTAGGAACTGACTCAACAACACTTAACAACATTGGGAGAAGTTTCTACAATGGGCTTTAGCATCACTCTGGGTTGATTAGTGGTCAGTATCTTTGGCCTGGAGTCCCTGGGAGGTGCAAACAGTTAATGCATTTGGCTGCTAACCAAAAGATTGGTAATTCAAGCCCAACCAGAGGCATCTTGAGAAGAAAGGCCTGATGTGATCTACTTCTGAAAAATAAGCCATTGAAAACCTATGGTGCGCTAACATACATGGGATCACCATGAGTCAGAATCAACTTGCTGACAACTAGTTTATCCTCTGCCTGACAATCCATAAGGAACAGCAACAAGGGGCCCCTGACCAGACATCTGGTCATTTTCCTTCCCAAGCCCACCATGCTTCTCTCTCACACCTGGATACATCTTGACCTCCAACAAACATTTGAACAATCTTTCAATTATCTATCAAGTAAGCATCCTAGCAGAGTACAGAATTAGATCAGGAATTATAAATTAATTTCATTAACTCATTTGCTTGAACCAACCAAAGCATCAGAAAATAAAACTTATCTATTCAAGTCTTTGGAGGAAATGTCCCACATGGGAATTTTCCTTTATCTGAACCATATCCCCACAACCAACAACTCCATTCCATTCCCTCAGTAACCCTTTGAGTATTAATAGCTTTCATCAGAAAGGTTACCTTCCTCCAGACCTCTTATCCACTTACAGGGAAATCCTGCCTCTTTCCATATGAGAAAGAAGTTCACTTGCACCTTTTTAAACTTTGCCATCTCAGACTTCATTAAAATGTTAATGGAAATTTTTCTTGGCATGGATTTCTGTGATCTGAAGGGTAAGCTATAGGATCTGTCTCATGAGTGGAAGAAGCCAGTAGAAGCTTTTCATAGGTAATGACTATAGTCATGTGCTTCTAAAATCATCTAAGAAAAAAGAATAAAATCTCACACGACAACAGTAAATTTATTCCATTACAGGACCTTATTCTTACTCTTGAGAACTAGTACTTTGACATTATTATGCTAAATGATTGTGTTTTCTTTTATGCCCTGCTTTCATTTCAAGGCAAACAAACAAAGGAACTCTGGTAGCATAGTGGTTATGAATCGGGCTGCTAACCTCAAGGTCAGCAATTCAAAACTACCAGCCATCCTGTGGGAGAAAGATGAGGCTTTCTGTTTCCATAAAGATTTACAGCCTGGGAAGCCCTGTGCAGGGACACTATGAGTTGGAACCAACTTCACGGTACTTAACAACAACAACAAACAAACAAAAAACAAATAAGCAAACAAAATAAGCCCGCTGCCATCAAGTAGATTCTGACTCACAGTGACTTGATGGTGACCCTATAGGACAGAATATAATTGCTCTATGGGGTTTCCTGAGACTGTAGATCTTTATAGGAGCAGAGAATCTCATCTTTCTCCCTTAAAGTGGCTGGTGGATTTGAACCACAGGCCTTTCTGTTAGGAGCCCAGTACTTAATTCAATGTGCCACCAGGACTCCTTTTTTTAAAAAAAGCAACACACACACATGCACACAAAGGAATTAAGTATTAATTGATCTGCCTGAGCCAGTTGAGTGTATCTTTTGGACCCTCAGATCCCTGCACATTGAACTGTGATACCAGAGATGTAGCACAGGAGAAAGAGTAGAAGAACCAAAAACCAGAGCACCAGACAAAATGGTAGGCTTTCTGGCTCAAGGAGCAAGTAAACCGGATAGACTTTGAGCAGGAGGTTCACTTGTAGAGTGGGGTGCTGACAAGCACTTAATTGGGGATCTAGCTTCTCTGACCCATGTAACTACTATACCTGAGTGCCTTCAGGCTGAGGCTCATAATAGAGTAGAGTGCCCTTTGTACAATTATCAGCAAGGTTAAAAGAGCTTTGTGCCTTGTAGGAACAGAGCAGAGGCAAAGGTGCCTATGGCCAAGAGGCCAAGGACCAGGGAGAGGGCTGCCTTTAGGAATGATTGGTAAGAGGCTGTCCTAATTGCAATAACTGTGCCCTGAGCATTTCTGATCCCAATTGCAACCTGTTAACTTCCTTAATGAACCGCATAACTGTGAACATGGTGTCTGAGTTCTGCGTGACCAATGGAATAAATTATCAAAGCCAGTTGAGTACAGAGTGTTGGGGGAGGGATGGTTGGTGCTATTTTTTACACTTAGATACAGGATCCTCAAAGAGATCAAGGGAAATACAGACAGCAACCCTAGAAGAATTCAGAAAAACATTACAAGAACAAAATAACAAAATAGACTATTAGAAACTATATAAAAACAGCAACTAGAAATCCTGAAGATCAACAATAAAAGATCAGAATTAATAACATAATGAAAGACACAGACACAGAATTGAAGCAATAGAAGAAAGAATTTGAGAAACAGGAGAAGTCCCATGACACTAATCTGTTTGATAGACAATTAAAAAAATAAATAAATAAAAATGAGAATGCCTCAGAGGTAATTGGAACAATAGTAAGAGGAAGAATTTATGACAATTGGAATTCCAAAAGAGGAAGAAAGAAAGAAAAGCACAAGGAGAACTTTTAAAGATTTATTAAGAGAAAACATCCCTGAAAGCATAAACAAAGAGAAGATTTACTTCCAAGAAGTTAAACAAATTCTTTTATAGGTTAGGTCCCAAAGGATAGTCATCAAGACATATTATACTCAGACTCTCCAAAACCAGAGACAAAGAAAGAATTCTGAGAATAACTTGTGAAAAATGAAATATCACCTGCAAAAGGGTACCAATAAGACTGAGCTCTCACTTCTTGATAGAAACCATTCAGGCAAGAAATAATGAGATGGCACATATACAACCTTGAATGAAAAGAACTACCAACCAAAAATAAACAATATATCCAGCAAAATTGTCTTTCAAATACAGTGTCAAAAGTAGAACATTCCTCTTTGGATTAAGGGAATTTGTAACACCTAGACCAAACAACATTCTTATCAACGGGGAAAAGATTGAAATTGTCAAGGACTTCATTCTTCTTGGATCAACTATCAACAATTCACAGAAGCAGCAGTCAGGAGATCAGACGATGTATTGCATTGGGCAAATCTGCTGCACAGGAACTTTTTTAAAGTGGTGAAGAACAAAGATGTCACCTTGAGGACTAAGGTGCGCCTGACCCAAGCCATGGTATTTTCAGTAACCTCATATGGATGTGAAAGCTGGACAGTGAATAAGGAAGATCGTAGAAGAATTGATGCCTTTGAATTGTGGGGTTGGAGGAGAATACTAAA
>NW_006408519.1:59713799-59732347 GCF_000296735.1 Chrysochloris asiatica
GAGTTCTCTGGACAAAGAACCAATGACATCAGACAACAACTTGAGATTTAGACACATAACAGCATCACCCAGATATCAACCCAGATAAAAAATTCTCAGTCATAAAATAAAGCTGCAAAACAGAAAACAGAAAACCAGAAATGTCAATCTGTAAATGATGACTTCAAAAAAAAAAAAGAAAAGAAAAAAAAGGAAATAAATTGTGCATTTAGAGCATTCCCCTGTAGAAGAGGATAATTACAATAGATCACAATCACACAATGGGGGATAACTACATGATACAGAGAATCATGACACATATTTATGAATGATTACATTTAATCTGTAGTAACATTTTAGATACAAAGACATAAATAGGTTAAAAATCAAAGGATGGAAAAAACATACCAAAACAAATAGCAACCAAAAAAGAACAGGAGTGATAATATTAATCTCTGATAAAAGAAACTTTAAATCAAAGTCCATCATAGACAAGGAAGGAAGGGCACCATATAATAATTAAGGGGTCACTCCATCCTGAGGAATTAACCATAATAAGTGTTTATGCACCCGGTGACAAAGCTCCATAGCTATATCTCTGAAAAAATAATGAAAAACATAGACATACTACAACAGTAGTAGAAGACGTTCACACAGCACTTTCAACAGTGGACAGAACAATTAGAAAGAAATTCAACAAAGACACAGATCTAAATAACACAATAAACCATAAGCCAATTGGACCTCATAAACATATACAGAACAGGCCACCCAACAACAATACAATAGACACTTTTCTCCAATGCTCCCAGAGAAACCATATTTAGGCCACAAAACAAGCCTCAATAAATTAAGAAACATGGAACTATTACAAAGCATACTACAAACCATGCATTAACAACAGGAAGAAGAGGGGAGAAATCAAATACTGAATCAGAAACTGAATAACTACTTGATTAAAAAACCACTGACTAATATAAAAATTAAATTTAAAATGTATTAAAAATAAAATGAGAGTGAAAACACAGTGTCTTAGTTATCTAGTGCTTCTCTAATAGAAACACCACAAGTGGATGGCTTTAGCAAACTGAAGTTTATTCTCTAAGTTTGGGAAGCTAGAGGTCCAGATTCAGAGTACCAGCTCTAGGAAAGGCCTTTGTCTCCTTCCAACATCTATAGACCCAGAACTCCTTGGAGATCTCCATGTGTCTAAACATCAATCTTTCCTTGGATCTGGAAGTTTCACAGTACAGGGACCCCAGCTCCAAAGGATTCACTCCTGGCTCTTCTTTCTTGGTGGCAGTAGTACCCTCTCTCTTCTCACTTCTCTCTCCTTTTATATCTCAAAAGAGATTGAATCAAAATACATCAAATCCTGTAGATTGCATCTGACCTCATGAGCATCATAGAAGTGAGGATTTAAAATACTTAAGATAATTGCATTAGATCAGAGTTAATTGCATCAGATCATATCATGGAGTTGATGGCATCATATTAGTTTTCATCAAGGAGGTGATAATAAAATTTTAACCACTAAAATGCAATGATAATTATTGGTGATTAGAATGCAAAAGTTGAAAGCAAAGAGGAAGGAAGGATCAATAGTTGGAAAATACAGCCTTGGTGATAGAAATGATGCTGGAGATCGCATGATAGAATTTTGCAAGAACAATGACTAATTCATTCAAATACCTTTTGTAAAAAAGCATAAAATGTGACTGTAAAAATTGATATCACCAGATGGAATACACAGGAATCGAAGTGACTATATCTGTGGGAAGAAATGGTGGAAAAGCTTCATATCATCAGGAATCACAAGGCCAGAGGCAGACTGTGGAACAGACCAACAATTGCTCATATGTATGTAAGAGCTGAAGATGAAGAAAATTAAAACAAGTTCATAAGAGCCAAAATATGACCTTGAACATATCCCAACTGAAATTAGAGACCCTCTAAAGGACAGATTTTGTAAATTACACACTAATGACTAAAGACCAGAAGAGCTGTAGGATGACATCAAGAACGTCACAGGAAGAAAGCAAAAGATCATTAAAGAGACAGGAAAGAAAAAGAAAAGACCAAAATTGATGTCAGAAGAGGCTCTGAAATTTGCTCTCCAGGGCATCAATGCTAAAGTGAATGGAAAAAATGAAAAAGTTGAAGAACTGAACAGAAAATTTCGAAGGGCAGTTCAAGAAGAAAAAGTCATGCATTATAATGTAATATGCAAAGACTTGGACATACAAAACCAAAAGGGAAGAAAATGCTCAGCATATCTCAAGCTGAAAGAACTGAAGGAAAAAACTCAAACCTCTATTGCAATCTTGGAGGATTCCATAGGCAAAATATGAAATGATACAGAAAGCATAAAAAGAAGATGGAAGGTACAGAACCAATGAACCAAAAAGTAGTTGTCAATGTTCAACCATTTCAAGAAGTAGCATATGATGTAGAACTAGTGGTACTAAAGGAAGAAGTCCAAGATGCAGTGAAGGCATTGGCAAAGATCAAGATTTTAGGAATTGACAAAATACAAATTGAAATCTTTCAAGAAACCTATATCAAGAAATTTGGAAGAGAGCTATCTGGTCAACCAATTGAAAAGAGACCCATATTTGTACTCCTTGCAAAGAGAGATGACACTATGGAATGGGAAAATCACATGAAAACAGCAAGTAAAATTTGTTGAAGATAATTTAAAAGCAGCTGCAACAGTGTAATGACAAAGAACTGTCAGAAATTCAAGCTGGATTCAGAAGAGGATATGGAAATAGGGATATCATTGTGGATGTCAGATGGATCTTAGCTGAAAGCAGAGAATACCAGATGTTCAACTGTGCTTTATTGTCTATGAAAGGCTTTTGACTGTGTGGCTCATGAGAAGCTATGGATAACATTGCAAAGAAATGATATTCCAAAACACTTAATTGTGCTCATGAGGAACCTGTATATAGACTAAGAGAAGGTTATTCAAACTGAACAAGGGGATGCTGAATGGTTTAAGATCACCAAAGGTGTGTGTCAGGGTTGTATTCTTTCATCATATTTGTTCAATCTGTTTGCTGAGAAAATAGTTCTAGAAGTTGGATTATATGAACATGATGGCATCAGAATTAGACTCATTAACAACCCACAGTATGCAGATGATACAAGCTTCTTTGCTGGAAGTAAAGAGGACTTACAGTACTTACTGATGAACATCAAAGACTACAATCTTCAGTATGGATTGCAGTTCAACCTAAAAAAAATGAAAATCCTCACAACTGGAATAATAAATATCATGATAAATGGATAAAAGACTGAAATTGTCAAGGGCTTCATTTTGCTTGAATCAAAAATGAACACTCAGGGAAGCAGCAGTCAAGAAATCAAATCATATTGCATTTGGCCAATCTGCTGGATAAGACAGAAATTTTCTGTTATTTTGTCTGTGTGTGTATATATATATATATATAAAATTTCTGTTCAGCTCTTTTACTTCCTAATTTCTTCCATTTGTTTTCATATCTTTGTGCAGGAAACATTTTGGTCTTTTCCTTTTTTCCTGACTTCTGCATGACCTTTTGTTTTCTTCCTGTATGATGTGCTTGATGTCATCCCACAGATCTGCTCTTCAGTCATATGTGTCTAATGTTTCAAATCTGTTTTTGATATGATCTCTAAATTCAGGTGGTATATGTTCAAGGTCATACTTTGGCTCTTATGGAATTGTTTTCATTTTCTTCAACTTCAGCCTGAATTTGCATATGAGCAATTGATGGTCTGTTCCACAGTCTGCCTCTGGCCTTGTTCTGGCTGATGATACAGAGTTTTCGACCATCTCTCTCTATAGATGGAGTCAATTTGATCGCTGTGTATTCCATCTTGTGATGTCCATGTGTATAGTCATCTTTTATGTTGTTTAAAAATATGTTTGCAATGAAGAAGTCATTGGTACTGCAGAATTCTATCATGCGATCGCCAGCATCCTTTCTATCACCAGAACCATATTTTCCAACTACTGACCCTTCCTCTTTATTCCCAACCTCTGCATTCCAATATCCAGTAATTATCAACACATCTTGAGTGCCTGTTTAATCAATTTTAGAATGAAGAAGTTGGTAAAAGTTTTCAATATCATCTTCACTGGCTTCAGTGGTTGGTGTGTAAATTTGAATAATAGTGGTATTAACCCGTCTGTCTTGTAGGCATGTAGATATTATCCTATCACAGACATCGTTGTACTTTCAGACAGATCTTGATATGTTCTTTTTTATGATAAATGTGATGTTATTCCTCTTCAATTGGTCATTCCTGGCATAGTACACCATATGATTTTCAAATTAAAAATAGCCAATACCAGTCCCTTTCAGCTCACTAATGCCTAGGATATTGATGTTTATGTGGTCCATTTCATTTTGACAATTTCCAATTTCCTTAAATTCATACTCCATACATTCCATTTTCCAATTACTAACATATGTTTACAAGGCGCTTTGTATGAATCAAGCTGCTAACCTCAAGGTCGGCTTTTTGAAACTACCACCCCTTCAGCAGGAGAAAGATGACGCTTTCTGTTCCTGTAAAGATTTACAGCCTTGGAAACCCTGTGCAGGATCACTATGAGTCACAACCGACACCACAGTACTTAACAAACAACAGTGTATGTTTATAACTGTTTCTGCTCATTTTAAGTTGAGCCCCATCAGCAAATACAGGTCCCAAAAGCTTGACTTCACTTGTGTTCTTATAGTCAACTCTTGTTTTAGGAGCCAGATCTTCCCAAGTCATATTTTGAGTGCCTTCCAACCTGAGTGGCTCATTTTCTGGCACTGTATCTGACAATATTCTGGTGCTCTTCATCACATTTCAATATTCAAAATTAGATTCCCTGATTTATGATATAAATAGATATCCAACATGATTAAAAATCACAAAGAGTAAAAGATAAATTAGATGGTGTCCAGGTAACACTATCAACATTTCTGAACAGGGACACTATAGACCAAATCTTAAATTCCTGGCAACAATTGTGAGGTTGGCCCAGGATCGGGCAGCGTTTCATTGTACATAGGGTTGCTACAAGTTGGTACCAACTCAGTGGCACCTAACAACAACTACAACTGGACCAACAAGGATTAACGGAAGCTCCAAGACCTTCACCCTAAAAACACTCTTTGAACTTGGAACTAAAGCCACTCCCCGTGGTCACCTTTCATTCAAATAAAATATTGGATTATAAAATAAACAATATCACCTGTGAATAGTGTGACCTATTTAATAATCAACAACATACCAAAAGGCCAAAATTTACCCTAAAACAAAAATGGGACACAATGGGAAACTAGGTTAAGAGGAAAAAAAACAAAAAGAATAAAAACAGTGAGAATGCTGACACATTATAAAAGATATAACCAATGTCATGGGATAAGTTTTGTAGAAATTTTTTAATGTGAACCAATTAGTTATGAAGATTTTCAACTAAAGAACAATAACGTATTAGAGAAAAACAAAAACAAGACTGCAGATAAAAAGAAATTAGACAAAATGTTTATAATTCCATCATTGACAATATACTTAGATATCAAAGTAACTGTAGTCCAATCAACTTTTCTATCCCAAAAGATTTACTTATTCATTAAACAAATATTAAATGGATGCAAACTACATATTAAGGGCTGACAAGCAAACATAGTGATGGCATAGGACCAAGCAGCATTTGATTCCATTGTATATAGGATCACCATGAGTTGGAGGCTGATTCCACAGCAGCTAACAAGAAAGCAAAGCAAATAGGTAGACAAAAAGCAGGTGATCACCAATCCCTGAGACTTCCTGATCTCTCCCACAACCCTAAATTCTGTTTCTGTGACACTGTGGGCTAATGCGTCAGACTGCAAAGTCGTCTGAACTGCAAGGTTGGTGGTTCAAGCTCACCAGCTGCTCCTTGGAAACCCTATACAGGGTTTCAGTCGGAATGGACTCAGTGGCACTTAACAACAACAACGACAAGCACTGGACTGCTAATGACAAGGTTGGCCATTCAAACCCATTAATCACATCTTGGAAATCCTATACGGGTCACCATGAGTTAGAATCAACTTTACAATACAATATTAAATATGAGAAACTAAGTATTATAGAAATTGGTGCTGCAGTATAATGCGCTGGACCACAAGGTCAGTTTGAACTACAAGGTTAGTGGTTCAAATTCACCATCTGCTCCTCAGAAACCCTATGCAGGGTCAATGTGAATCAGAATAGACTCCAGGGCACTTAGCAAAACCACTGAGGCTGCAGTCAGTGCCTTGCAGATAAGTACTGAGTTGGCTTCTTTCCACAAAAATTTCCCATCCCTTGCCTCCTAGCCAGAGATTCAGCATAACACAATCTCTTCTGCCTTACAATCTCCCCATGTTTGCTACTGACCACTCTAAATTCTTCTAAAAGGCACCATAGTTTCATTTTCTGGGCAAGTATCTACTGTGGGGGAAAAAAAACACAAGTTTGCTTTTTCCTGTGAATGTGAGAAGTATGGAGGCCTGTCCACTGTTATTCATCATACCAATGGCCCCTGAGAGACTGGCAATTGGTTCCCATGGTGAAATCACATGGCCAACTTGATTGAAGGGAATATAAAATATTCCCCACTGAAGGCTTTCTTTAATAGCAAAAACTGTCAGCACTTTGGGGTAGGGAGAGTGGGAGATCTAATAACAGTGAATGCTTCTCACTGTCATAATAATAATTACTTCTGTTGCTCTGAGTATAGAAATGGTGACCTTGTGCTCCTTGCTGATGGAGTTGCTAAGCAGCTAACAACACAGGAGTGGAGCAGGAAGAGCAAGGTTTCCATGGGACAGCATCTGTCTCAGCAAAGGACTAAAGCTTTAAAAAGAGCAAATGTCATTCTTTGCTGCCCAGAGAATTAGATCCTGTTCCCAATTGCTCCTATCTATACATCAAAGCATCAAATGTGCATAGGTATATATGCATATGCTCACCACATGCATATGAAAAAAGTATGTATTCTCTCTGGACAGATAAATGACTGATTAGCATACTGGTAAACATGTTCAACAATTGTTGTTAGGTGCCATCAAGTTGGTACCAACTCATAGCAAACTTATGTGCAGCATAATGAAACACTGCCCGATCCTGGGCCAACCTTACTACTGTTGCCACGATTGAGTCCATTGATGCTGCCATTTGGCCAATCCATCTCATTGGAGGTCTTCCTTTTTTTCTCTGACCCTCCACCTTACCAAACATGAAATCCTTTTCCAGTGACTAGTCCCTCCTGACAATATGTCTGAAGTATGAGAGATGAAGTTTGGCCATCTTGGCCTCCAAGGAGCACTTTAGTTGCATTTCTTCCAAAATGGATTATTGGTTCTTTTGGCAGCCCATGGCACCTTCAATACTGTCCTCCAACACCATAACTCAAAAGCATCAATTTTTCTACAGTCTTCCTTATTTACTGTCAAGCCTTCACATGCATGTCAGGTTATTTAAAAGACCATGGCTTGGGTCAGGCACACCTTAGTCCTCAAGCTGACATCTTTGCTCTTCAACACTTTAAAAAGGTCTTGTGCAGCAGATTTGCCTAATGGAATATGTTGTTTGATTTCTTGACTGCTGCTTCCTTCCATGAGTGTTGATAGTTGACCCAAGAAGAATGAAGTCTTTGACAACTTCAAGCTTTTCTCCATTGATAAGAATGTTGTTTATTGGTCCAGTGGTGAGGATTTTTAGTTTTTTTTTACATTGAGATGTAATCCATACCAAAGGCTGTGCTTTTTGATCTTCATCAGTAAATGTTTTAAGTACTCTTCACTTTCAGCAAGCAAGGTTGTATCATCTGCATATCGCAGATTGTAATGAGTCTTCCTCCAATCCTGATGCCACATTTCTCTTCATAGAACCCAGCTTCTCGGATTATTTGCTCAGCATACAGTTTGAATAAGTATGGTGAAAGAATGCAACCTTATCGCACACCTTTCTTAATTTTAAAACATTCAGTGTTCCTATGTTCTGTTCAAACAACTGCTTCTTGGTCCAGGTACAGATTCCTCATGAGCACAATTAAGTGTTCCGGAATACTAATACTTTGCAATGTTGTCCATAGCTTGTCATGATCCACACAATGTAGAGCCTTTGCATAATCAATAAAGCACAGGTAAATATCTTTCTGATATTCTATATTTTCAGCTAAGATCAATCAGACACCATCAATGATATCCCTTGTTCCATGGTCTCTTCTGAATCTGCCTTGAACCTCTAGAAGTTCTCTGTCAATGTATGATTGTAGCCAATTCTATATTACCTTTAGCAAAACTTTACTAACATGGGATATCAAAGAGATTGTCTGATGATTTCTGCATTCTGTTGGGTCACCTCTCTTTGGAATGGGTACAAATACTGATCTCTTCCAATCAGTTGGCCAGATAGTTGTCTTCCAAATTTCTTGGAAGAGATGAGTGAGTGCTTCCTGTGCCGCCTCACTGTCTTGAAAGATTTCTATTTTTATTCCATCAAATCCTGGTGTCTTGTTCTTTGCCAATTCCTTCAATGCACCTTGGACTTCCTCCTTCAGTATCATTGGCTCTTGATCATATGCTATCTCTTGAAATGGTTGATCGTGACCCATTTCCTTTTGGTACAGTGACTCTGTGTATTCCTTCCATCTTCTTTTGATGCTTTCTGCATCATTCAATAATTTGCCAAAGAATCTTTCAAAACGAAAGTCGAGGCTTGACTTTTTTTCTTCATTTCCCCTAGCTTGAGAAATGCTGAGTGTATTCTTCCTTTTTGGTTTTCTGATTCTAGATCTTTGCACATTTTGTTGTAGTATTTGGCTTTATCTTCTCAAGCTGATCTTTGAAATTTTCTGTTCAGCTCTTGGACCTCCTCATTTCTTCCATTTGCTTTAGCATCTCTACGCTGGAGAGCAAGTTTCAGAGTCTCTTCTGACATCCATTTTGACCTTTTCCTTCTTTCTTGTCTTCTTAATGACTTTTGTGCTTTCTTCATGTATGATGTTCTTGATGCTATCCCACAACTCTTCTGGTCTTCGGTCTTTAGTGTTTAATGTATCAAATCTGTTCTTCAGATGATCTGTAAATTCAGATGGGATATAATCATGGTCATATTTTGGCTCTTGTTAACTTATTTTCATTTTCTTCAGCTTCAGTTTGAATTTGCATATGAATAATTGATGGTCTATTCCACAGTCTGCCCCTGGCCTTGTTTTCACTGATGATATGGAGCTTTTCCATCGTCTCTTTCTGCAGATGTAATCAATTTGATTTCTATGTATTCCATCTGATGAGGTCCATGTGTATAGTCGTCTTTTACACTGTTTAAAGAAGGTAATTGAAATGAACAAATCATTGGTTTTGCAGAATTCTATCATGCGTTCGTCAGTATCATTTTTATCACCAAGGCCATATTTTCCGACTACTGATCCTTCTTTGCTCCCAACCTTTGCATTCCAATCACCAGTAATGATCAAGACATCTCGATTGAATGTTTGATCAATTTCAGATTGAAGAAGTTGGTAGAATTCTTCTATTTCATCCTCACTGGCTTTAATGGTTGGTGCATGAATTTGAATAATAGTGGTATTAACTGGGATTCCCTGTAGGCACATGGATATTATCCTATCACAGACAGTAGTGTACCTCATGACTGATCTGGATATGTTCTTTTTGACAATGAATGCAACATCATTCTTCTTCAATTTGTCATTCCCAGCATAGTAAACCATGTGGTTGTCAGATTCAAAATGGCCAATACCCATTCATTTCAGGTCACTCAAGCCTAAGATATTGATATTTATGCGTTCCATTTTATTTTTGACAACTTCCAATTTTCCCAGATTCATACTTCATTCATGTCCAACAATAATATAGTGTAATTCAATGTTGTCTTTTTTCTCTAGCTATAAATCTAAATATTTTTTCATCTTTGTTTGTATTTTTATCCCCCCTTTCCTGCATATATACTTTTGGTATTTGCTTACACCATCACAAAGTTTTGTTACCCAAAATAGGTTTTTCCAGACTAACTTGGGCTTTAGAAAGGAGTGTAAGTGGATATAGAAGCTGATATGAACTCTGATGGTGTTTCTGGGTGGTCAAAATGGTTAACACGCTAAAGCCTTAACCAAGATTAGAGGTTAGAGCCCACCTAGAGCCGGCCCAAATTATAAGCCTGGCAATCTATTTCTTAAAATATTAGTTACTAAAAACCATATCACGTACAATCCTACTCTGACACCCCTGGGGTTGACATGAGTCAGAATCCACTGGACAGCAACTGGTTAGGTCTTCTGATACCTATAGAATTCTGTGAGAAATGTGTTATCTGAAGAAGAATGTGTCCATAGATATATTTCTGGATTTGGTTTTGTGTTTCCTGTTTCTAATTTGAGTGGGAAACAATGGAGAGAAGAAACATTAATGGGCAGATTGGAAAAGACAGCAAGATGACAGAAAGAAAAATGATATCATCATAAATAACCAATGTCTCAAGTTAAGAAGAAGAAAGAGAAGAAAGTCCTCTTTTACTCTAAAATTCCTTGTTCCCAACCTTCAATCCAACACTAATATAGAGAAAGCAAGTGAGGAAATTGAATTTTACCATTGAAGAACTGTTCTCTACTTTGAAACTTTATTCTTCTGATTGCTGAAACCAAATTTTAATCAGTTTAGTTACCTACTCATCCTGAGTTTGGATACAAATTTTGGAGGGTTTACATAAGTGTGAAGTCTGGATGTATGGCCTGGGGATGTGCATCTGCCATAAAAATGAGAGATTCGATTCCCATTAGGTTGTCAGTCATTGGTCCACTGACACATACCATTCATGCTTCCTGACTGCAGGAACCTCTGGTGCCAGCTCATTCTCAGACACTTCTGTGCCCTTTTGTTTTCATGAACCCATTAGTAGCTTCCATGCCAATCTGGGCCATAGAAATTGAGTTATGTACAACACCATCTCACTTCCATTCCACATTCAAAGTAAACAGACTTATTCTTTTGTACTAGATCACACTTGAAGAATGAAACTCATTGTAACTGACTAAAGAAACTCTATCTAAACCAACCATAACATCATTCCCTTTCTGGGGATCTGCTACCTCCCAATCTTTGCCCCCAAATCAAGGTCTGAGTTGTCTCCATTCTGGAATTCTTATTATTCTCCCAAAGTTTGGTCTCATAGGAAGAGGATGCACAGGAAGCACCCTTCTTCACCATTTTGTCAGGCATTCAGTGTTCTCATAACTTCCATTCTGGCTCTTTCCTGCAGATCAGATGACCTTTATTCAACCTGATAGCCAGAAAATATCTGTTTATTCTTACTATTAGGTCATTGTTCCTCTCTGCTTTGAGGGCTAAACTAGGCTTTTGAAATTCAGAACCTAGAGGAAAACCCTGAGTTGAATGATTTTTTTTTCTCCTTATTTTGTTTTATCTATTTTCCAAGGAGGTAATAAATTCAGAATGGCAGAAGGAACACTGAATGCAAGGAAGTACCAAAAGGAAACATGCACACACACACACACACACACACACATATATATATGATATTATGGGTTAATGTGCTGGACTTCAAGGTCAGTTTGAATCACTAAGTTGGTGGTCCTTACAAGCTCTATAGTGGTGGTGGTGGTTATGTGCTGTGGAGTCAGTTCCAACTCATAGTGACCTTGTGTAGGGTTTCTGAGGCATAAATCTTTACAGGAGCAGAAAGCCTCATCTTTCTACTGTGGAACTTAGGGTCACTATGAATTGGAACTGACTCAATGGCACTTAACAACAGCAACAACATATATATATGTGTGTGTGTGTGTTTATGTAACATAATAGTTCAAATGTAAATGTATATGACATACACTTATTATGTAAAAATGTATGTATGTATGTAATATTTTCCTGACACTCTACTTTCTGACCTGACATATCACATCCTTAAAACCTAAATTTCCAGACAGGGAAACTTAAGTAACCCTTTTCTCTCTATCACAGTGACACTGGGTGAACACAGTAATAGGAAACAAAGAATACATACAAGAAAATCCTAGCTAAAAAAAAAAAAAAAAAGCTCCAGCCTAAAATTTCCTCATTTCTTCAAATAAAGAGTTTATGGATTCCCTGAGAAACCCATAAGAGAGAGGGCTGACCTCCAGCTTCATGCACTCAAGAAAATATTATAAGGTTGACTTTTTAATTAAATTATAACTGTATCTTGAAAGCCTCAGTTACTGTGTTTTGTGAAGTTTGGATAGTATTTGAAGTAAGGTTTCCAAATAATAGTTCCTAAAGAACTTATTGGTTTTCTGGACTGTTATATGTCTATCTGACCATAATAAATAATAATATATTTTAAGTCTGCTATATCTGGTCATTTCATTTAAAGCCAATGTTCCAAAGTCTTGTTGCCCTGTTCCTGTTTTCAGTTGCATGTGCAAGGAATCTCAGTTTCTCTTAATATCAGACATCTTTCTGATTTTTAAAAATTCAATTTTTCTAACATCTGAATTTTTGGCACACAAAATTTCAATGAGTTCTCATGTGCTCTGTCTCTACTTACCTATCTATAATCTATCACCTATCCTCTGTCTCTCATCTATCGACCAGTCTATTATCTAAGCTGCTTAAGATTCATTTCATTCTTTTCATAGACTCCTTGGACAATAATACTTGTTAAGTATCTACCCACTCTAAGAGATTGTAAGTCCCATTAGGGCAGGGACTGTACCTGTGGAGTTCATTACTGTTCCCTCAGGTTCAGCAGACAATATGGTGTGTTTAAGGAATGAGTAAATATTTATTGAATGAGCAAATGGTTCTTTCTGAGAACAGATATGCATTATCATCAGATTACCTATTCTCTAGGGATAGCAACTCTATTATAGTCACCAATCTAACCTCCAAAAGACACAAAGCATATGGTTCTCACTGCATCTTAACACATTTTCAAAAATGTTTCCAATGTGATGATATACATTCTGATCTCCAGAGACCCACCATAATTCTTATTCTACTATTTAAAAAATGCTCAAGAATTTGAGTGATTGTACTATATAAAGTACTTCAAATCTGTTCCATTTTTTAAAATTAAAAACTGATTATATTTCATTATAAGCAACAATATATGTTCTATACCTGTGCTGCCAAAACTTTAATACCCATACAAATCACCTGGATATTTTACTGACTGGCAGACTCTGAGACATAGGCCTGGGTAACCTGAGATTTGACATTCTTTGCACATATTCCCAGGACATGCCCTTGTGCACTTTGGGTAACAAAGGTCTGTTTTATTGTTGTTGTTAAGCGCCATAGAGTCAGTTCCGACCCATAGTGAACCTGTATAGGATTTCTGAGGAGCAGTTGGTGAGCTTGAACTACTGACCTTGCAGTTCAAAAAGCTTTGTAGTCTGGCATGTTAATCCACAGTGCCACACCAGGACTCCAAGGTCTGTTAACTACTTATCGAATTGACTGAGGTAAAACTTTGAAAATACATACTCTGGCAGCACTTTTATATGTATTTTAGATATTTTTCTTTTTTCCTGCACTTGATTTTTACTTATTTCTCTACTTCCATTTCACACAAATCTCAATATGGAGAGTAAATCTGGCATTTGTTATTGCTAGGTGCCATAGAGTTGGTTCTGACTAATAGCAACCCTACGAATAGCAGAAGGAAACACTGCCCAGCCCTGTGCCATCTTCACAGTTGTTAGCTCTGAGTCTCTTGTTGCTGGCACTGTGTCAGTACGTTTTGTTGAGGTCTTCCTCTTTTGCTGACCCTCCATTTTACCAAGCATGATGTTCTTCTCCAAGAATTAGTTTCTATTCAGAACTCATCCAAAGAACGAGAGGAGAATTTTCACCATCCTTGTTTCTAAGAAACATTCTGGTTGCGCTTCTTCCAAGTCAGATTTGTTTGTGTTTCTGGAAGTACAAACTAAGATTCCTAGGACAATGATACTTGTTAATTTTCTTTCCACTCTAAGAATCCAATTTAAATTTCTGGAAGCTCCCTGTCTTTGCTGAAACTATTTTTTTAATTCTTGTCAGCAAAATTTTACTTGCACATGATATTAGTGACATTGTTTGATGATTTCTGATATATATTGGACCACTTTTGTTTGGAATGGGCACAAATATGGACTTCTTCCAGTTGGTTGGCCACATAACTGTCTTCCAAATTTCCTGGCATAGATGAGTGAGTGCCTCCAATGCTGCATCAGTTTGTTGAAACATTTTAGTATGTATTTTGTAAATTCCTGGAGCCTTATTTTTCACTAATGTTTCCTGTGCAATTTGGATTATCTTTTCAGTACTTGATCATATGTTGCCTCTTAAAATGGTTGAGCATTGACCAATTCTTTTTGATTCACTGATTAACTATGTACTCTTTCCATCTTCTTTTGATGCTTTCTATATCATTTAATGGAGTCCTGGTGTGGCACTGTGGGTTAATGCACTGGACTGTAAAGTTGATTTGAACCACAAGGTTGGTGGTTCATGCTCACCAGCTGCTCCCTGGAAAACCTAGACAGGGTCACTTTGGGATGGAACAGACTCAATGACACTTAACAACAACACACATAGAATCCTTCAATATCGCAATTCAAGGCTTGAATTTAATCCTCTTTTAGCTTGAGAAATGCTGAATGAGTTATTACCTTTTGGTTTTCTAAATCCCGTTCTTACCACATTTCATTATAATACTTTATTTTGTCTTCTGGAGCTGACCTTTGAAATTTTCTGTTTAGCTCTTTTATTTCCTGGTTTCTCCCAGTTGCCTTAGCTCCTCTATGCTCAAGAACAAGTTGCATTCTCTTTTGACATCCAATTTGGTCTTTTTCCTTCCTCCACTTTTATGACCTTTTGCTTTCTTCCTGTATGATGGTCTTGATGTCATTACACAGCTCCTTTAATCTTTGGTCACTAATGTTTAATATACCTAATCTGTTCTTGAAATAGTCTCTATATTCAGGTGGGGAGGCAGGGCTTGATGGCAGATTAGGGAGAGATACCATGCAGATCTCTGCCAATGATGGCACAGAGTACCAGACAAAGCAGGTTCAGGAGACAGTCCAGGAACTCTGAACATCATATAAGGAATATTTAAAAGTATCAATGGCTTACTGCTAGTAGGATTTGTACCAGAAGCAAGCAAAGTGGTGTTTTATGATTTGCACTGCCAGCGAGTAATGGCACAGCCATCTTGAGCAGGATAGAGCAGATACAAGATTGAGAGAGTGCTTCCATTGCAGAGATCTGACCAATCATCAGCAATAAATGTGTGACCATTTTTCTTTTCATTCGTTTATTTCTCTGTGCACTTCCATTCTGGTGACTAGAGTGGGTGTCTGAGTGAGTGGACACACCCCAGCCCCCAAAGGATTCTACAATGTACTGGCACAGATATGCTCAGGAAAGACCAGAGTCCAAAAGGGGGAGGAGTCAACAGGAACAGCTTAAAATGGGAAGGTTTCCAAAACGGCTCTGGCCAGCTGCTTCTCACTCAGAAAAACACCGGAATGGTCTTGAGGGGAGGTGAGAAAGGAAAAAAATGGGGGGGAAGTTGAAAACTAAATCTTGATTTACAGCATAAGGAGCAATCATAATATCTTGAAATTTCTCAGGCAGCCTTGAAGGCAAGAAACCAGGAAAAGGGCGTTAAAATCTTACTCATATTTTACTACTTTTTTTGTTTTGTTTTGTTTTGTGGTGATTATAGACTTTAATGTCCAATCTGTTTTTTTGTTTTGGATTATTTTTGCCCCCCCCCTTTACACTATGGGGGATATTTCTCTCCTGTGTAACCCAAGAAAAGACAGCAATTGTGGCCATATAGGAAAACTACAATCACACCCTATAAAAACCCACCATTGGGCCAAGGTACTATACACCAGAGCAGTACAGATAGCCAATGCTTGCTAAAATTACTCTGAGTTGAGTAATAAGAAAAATGAAAAGGGAAGTCCATCTCCTGATCACATCTACCTGGAGGCATCAGAAAGCTTAATAAAACACCAACATATATTCATCTAATTATTGAAAATACCTAAGAAACAATAGAAAGTCTCAGCTCATAACCAGAAATAAGGTAGAGTAGCTGAAACAAATGATCTTGAGGTAGACCTGGAATTCCCATTGGAAGGAGAGCAGGCTTTGGAACTGCCTGATAAGGAATTCAGAAAAATGATAATGAAGTGCATCCAAATGCTCCAGGTGGGGTTGAGAAAAATAAGGAAGAAGTCAGGAAAGTGCTACAGGAATAATCAAATAAAATAGAAATAGCATTGGAAACTAGTCAAAACCTATAAAAAGAGGTCCAAATGACTAACAATGAAATATCAAAAATGGACAATACACTTGAAAGGGCAAAGGAGTAGAATTGAAGAGATGAAAGCCAGCTCCAGCAAGCTGGAAGACAAATCTCTCAATACTGCAAAGATAGAAGAGCAAGCAGAAAAAAAGGATAAATATCTGAAGAAAGTCTAAGATTTATGTGGGACAACATGAATAGGAATAACCTGAAGGTTATTCAAATTCTGGAATGGAAGGTTCACAAAAGACCACAGAAGAGATAGTTGAAGAAAATCTCCCTAACATCCTGAAAGATTAGAAGATAAGCATTCCAGATGCTTAACAAACCCCAGGAAGGATAGACTCCAAAAGAAACTCACCAAGGCATAACATAATCAAGCTCTCCAAAATCAAAGACAAGGAGAGAATGCTGAAAGCAGCTAGGGAAAAAAGAAGTGACACTTACAAAGACAAGCAAATCGGATTAAGTTCTGATCTCTCAGCAAAAATCATTCAGGCAAGAAGGCAATGGGGAGACATATATAAATCCCTGAAAGGAAAAAAACCTGCCAACTAAGAATAGTTTACCCAGCAAAGCTGTCAATTAAATACAATGGTATAGTAAAAACATTCCATGATAAGCAGAAGCTAAGGGACTTTGTCAAAGCAAACCCAGTAATTCAAAACATCCTAAAGGGCGTTCTTTGGACTGAGAAAAAACAAGATCAGACAACAACCAAAGATTAACATATGTGGCAACACCATCTGAAACTCAGTTGACAGATGGAAGAGTCTAGAATAGAACAAAACCACAAGAACAAATTCAGAGGATCTGGGATGTCATTCTATGAACAAAACAATTACAATGTGAAGGAAGGGGAAAATATAGGAACAGAGATCCAGGTGGTGAGGAGGTCAAGCAGATTGCAGGGTAAAATAGACTGCTTTAAATGGAGGAAAAAGTTAACAGAATATATGGTAACCTCAAACAAAATTAATATTTCATAACATATCAAGAAAATGGCAATCCAAGAAGAACATGGAAATATTAAAACTGTGAAGAAACTGAAAAGAAAAAGCACAAACGAACATGAGCTCAGCACAGGAAGGCATGCAGAACAAAGAAACCAGCAGCACCACAAAAGACCAAACATAATGACAGCAATTAATTCATACTTTTTCTAATTACACTGAATGTCAATGGATTAAAGGCACCAGTCAAGAGACAGAGAGTGGCAGAATGGATAAGAAAACAAGGTTCTTCAATATGCTGCCTGCAATAGACACACCTTACACACAAAGACAAAAATAGATTAAAATTTAAAGGATGGGGAAAAAAATAGACCAAGCTAATTGAAATAAAAAATGAGAAGGAGTGACAATACGTATCTCTGATAAAATAAACTTTAAGGCTAAAAACAGCATAAGAGATAAAGAAGGGCATTATCTTATGAGTATAGGGTCAATTGAACAATGTGACATAACCATAATAGATATCTACACTCCAAATGAAAGAGCCCCAAGATGTATAAAGCAAACTTTAATAGAAATGAAGAAAGAAATAGACAAATCTAATATAATAGTGGGAGTTTTACTACACCACTTTCAAAAAAGGATAGAGCAACCAGAAAGAAACTTGAAAAAGACACAGAGGAACTCAACAATGTAATCAATCAACTAGACCTCATAGATGTGTACAGAGCATTCAACCCAACAACAGCACAATACACATTCTTTTCCAGTGCACATGGGTTATTCTCCAGAACAGACCATGTGTTAGGCCACAAAACAAGTCTCCATAAATTTACAAATATCAAAATACTACAAAGCATCTTCTCAGATTACAATGCTGTAAAATTAGAAATGAGCAATAGGAAGACAAGGAAATAAGGTCAAATACATGATATCTGAATAACACTCTGCTTAAAAGCTACTGGGTAGTACAGGAAATAAAAGGTGAATTTATGAAATTCCTAATACAAATAAGAATGAAAATACAACATACCAAAATCTTTGGGCCACAGCAAAAGCAGTGCTGAAAGGACAATTTATAGCAATAAATGCACACATCCAAAAAGAAGAAAGAACCAAAATCAACATACTAACACAACACCTCCAACAGTTAGAAACAGACTAGCTAAGTAAACCTGCAGTCACAAGAAGAAAAGAAATAGTAATGATTAGAGCAGAAATAAATGAGATAGAAAACAGAAAAACTATAGAAAGATTCAACAGGACAAGACGCTGGCTCTT
>NW_006408519.1:59732496-59733715 GCF_000296735.1 Chrysochloris asiatica
ACATGGGTGATGTCACAAGAGAACCAATGGAAATAAGAAGGATAATAACAGAATACTATGAAGATTTGTACTCCAACAAATTAGGAAATCTAGAGGAGATGAATATATTTTCAGAAAATACGACCTACATAAACTTATATAGAATGAAGTGGAAATCTTGAATAGACCTACAACAAAAGAAGAAATTGATGAGGTCATCAAAGAACTCCCAACCAAAAAAGCCCAGGTCCAGATGGTCTCACTGGTGAGTCTTACCAAACATTCAGGGAAGAGCTGTCACCAATTCTACTCAAATTATTCCAGAATATAGAAAAGAATGGAAAACTTCTTAACACATTTTATGAAGTATAAACCTCATACCAAAACAGGGATGGACATAATTAAGAAAGAAAATTACATACCAATATCCCTCAGGAGCCTTGGAGGCAAAAAAAAATCTCCAAAATACCCTAGCCAACAGAATTCAACAACACATCAAAATAATAATATACCATGACCAAGTGAGATTCATATCAGGGATGGAAGGATGGTTCAGTATTAGAAAAACAATCAATGTAATCCACCATATGCATAAAAAAACTAAAAGAATCACATGACCATATCAATTGATGCAGAAAAGGCATTTGACAAAATCCAATATCCATTCCTGATGAAAACACTCAACAAAGTAGGAATTGAAGGTAAGTTCCTCAACATAATTGAGAACATATATACAAAACCAACAGCTTACATCACTTACAATGGAGAGAAACTGAAAGCTTTCTATTCGTAAACAGGAACCAGACAAGGATACCCTTTAGCACGACTCCTATTCAATATTGTGTTGGAAGGTTTAGCCAGAGCTATAAGGCAAGATAGGGAAATTAAAGGCATCCAAATTGACAAAGAAGAAGTAAAACTCTCTCTATTTGCAGATGATATAATCCTGTACATAGAAAACTCCAAAGAGTCAGCAAAAAAACTACTAGAAGATTCAGCAAAGTGGCAGGGTATAAGAGCAACATAAAAATATCAGTCATATTCCTCTCTACTAATAATGGCAGGACTGAAAAGGAAATTTAGAAAGAAACACCATTTATAATAGCTGCCCAAAGGATGAAATATTTAGGAATAAAGCTAACGAGTGAAACAAATGACCTATACAAAGAAAACTACAATACACTACTACAAGAAACCAAAAGAGCTTTACAAAATTGGGAGAATATACCATGTTACTGAA
>NW_006408519.1:59734964-59736977 GCF_000296735.1 Chrysochloris asiatica
GGAATAATATGTAAGTATCTGGTATTCTCCGATTGCACTGACCTCTGTGAACAACAGGGGGTGAATGAATTGCAGTCAATATTTGTTAGCAAACTAAAAATATTATTAGTGGTATTAAGAAAAATATACTGAATCTAACAAGGATGGAGGTCAAATGAAAGGTAAACACACACCACATCCAAGCCAGAGATTGTTGACAACAATGTGCTCAATCAAATTTTCAGAAAATAATTTATGTGACTCTTGAGGAAGACAGTCAAGGAAAGTAATTCATGTTTCATGCCTGAGACAGAACAATTTGCCACTGAGAAGTATTTAGGTCAGTATTATTAGCTGAGAATAAAATTATGATGAGAAGGAGAGAGTAATTCTACATAAACTAGATAGCCGGAAAGATTCATAAAACAGAAAAATCATTATTTTCTTGAAATTTCTATATAAATGTCCTGCCACGGTGGGACTGGCAGATGATGTGTGATTTATAAATTTCATCAGGACTACAAAATAATTAGGTTCTCTACATCCTTTCCAACATAATAGATTCTATTCTCAAATACTTAGATGTTAGCAAGAACCAAAGAAATGGTCTCTTAAGGAAACACAGTATACAGCTGCTTTGGGCATATACAGGCATGAAGAAAAAGAGAATAAATCAAAATATTTCAATTTCCAATTAAGTGACTTGAGGCATGCAACTCCAATAACTTTCTAATTGAACATACCACTTTTTAAATTACATACTTAGTAGATCTTGATAGACATGGTTATTGCTATATACAAATAATGTGTGCTGTAAAAACAATGACTTATTTACATGTCAACAATTGTTTAAAGCTGAAGCTCTTGGTGACAGAGCTGTCTGTGTATGTTGTAAACCTTAGACTAAATTCTTTCAAACACATTTGTTCTAAAAAGGATCTCACACTTTCATTTGTTAATGAGGATTTCTGAGCCCACCCAAAACTCTGCAGCATTGTCTAAGCTATGCTTCATTGTATCCCAGCATTCCTTCTCCCAAAAGACTGAGCTGACTCTTGGATTCTCTTGAAACCATTAGGCTGTCCCGCAGTTATCTATTTGCATTCAAAAGCCTGGGAGGTTGCTAAGTAGCAAGCAGCAATTCCCGGCTCTGTGACCTGCTAGGTTTCAGAAGCACCTTGTTCTGTATTTGCTGCTTAATGTTAAAAATAATAATAATAAAAATGCAATACTGATCAAGTTTCATTTTAAATCTGTCCAGTGTCCTTGATACAGTAATCATCTTACCAATATCACTTGTGTTAGGATCATAAAATATATATGCTTTCTAGCTCTGGGAGTGTAGTGGTTACGAATCGGGCTGCGAACCGCATGGTCAGCAGTTCGAAACTACTAGCTGTTCCGCGGGAGAAAGATGAGGCTCTCTGCTCCCGTAAAGATTTACGGCCTCGGAAACCCGGTACAAGGTCACTATGAGTCCGAACCGACTTCAGGGCACCTAACAACAACGTTAGTTGGAGATTGCCCAGTCTAACAGTCCCAGTTCATAGACGAAAAAAACTGACGTTCTAAGACTGAATTGATATAATGTCTAGGAAAATTTATTCCTTAGAACCCAAAGTCCAAGTGTAAACCTTAGTGTCAGGAAAACCATCAGTAAGGGGTATTGCTGAAAATGAGCTGAATTTGAATAAAGTAATTTTCTAGGTTCAAGTTATTGTTGTTGTTAAGTGCCTTTGATTCGGTTCCCATACAGGGTTCCCAAGGAGTGGCTGGTGAGTTTGAATCACTGACCTGATGAGTTTGAACAACGGAACCTTACGATTCAAACTGACTTTGTGGTCTAGCGCTAATCCACACCAGAATTCTTCTAAAAACAGTGATTCTTTTCTGTTTCCCTGATATCCAACTTAATGAATATCATGAATTCAGAATTGTGCACATTTAAATTCAGAGTACACAGGATTTCTGAAGCCACAAATCCTCTATGTTAAGAATCCTTAAACTAAATAGTCGAGATGTTTGTTGTTGTTA
>NW_006408519.1:59738202-59740134 GCF_000296735.1 Chrysochloris asiatica
TATCAACTGGACACTTCACTCTCCACTCTAGTCCTCTGAGACTATGTCACTGCCTCTGGGACCAGGAGTCCCCGGGGTCTTGCCATACTGCTGACCAACCAGGTCTCAACCCGGGTTCACAGGAGTCTATTGAATGTTATCAGACTTTGCTCAAAAAATCATTGCTGTTTTTCCCCAACTTCCCCTTATTGGTGACCAATGTGGTCACCAGCCAGACCATGTGCCCACCAGTGTATTCCCCTTGAGTCTTTGTCTTGGAAGAGGGTTTGCTCTGAGGGTACCCAACCACTTGTCTTGATAGCTCTCGGGCAAACAGCTTGCTTATTCTTGTAGTAGTCAATCAGACTGCCATTATTGTTTTTGATTTTTCCTGTCGGTCTTTCTTTCAAGAAGTATCTTCTGTTCTTCTAGCTGCTCCAGGTTGGTCTACTTGTCCTTTCAAGTGGAAATTTCCGACCTCAGAAGATTCTGGATGGGGTTCAGGATTCCACCTATGGTCCTTATGCAATGCAAAGGCTCCACAGGTAGACTCTTTCACTGGGCAAATTCTAGCCCCCTTTAAGGTATTCCAATCAGTTATAGGCTGAAGACAGACTTACATGCTTTCTATTGTGATGGCTATTCCCTTCTCTCTCCCTCAAGTGTCTATTTGATAATGGTAGGCTGGTAGGGCACGCTTTTAACCACTAAAAAATAGGGTTTGTTGGTCATTTACCATGCCAAAGGAGCCCTGACAGCTCAGTCTTTAAACATTAGGCTGCCAAGTGAAAGGTCAGTGGTCTGAACCCACCAGTCATTCCACAGGAGAAAGTTGTGGTAGCCTGTTTCTATAACAATTATAACCTTGAAATTCCCATAGGGCTTTCCATTCTGTCCTATAGCGTATTGACAATACAGAACCAACTCAAGCAATGATTTACTTTTTACATTCTGTCAATCAATTTTCCAACTAAGTTTTCCACATTGATGGAAATGTCCAAAATGGTAGATGTGGCTATTGCAGTACTTGTAGCTAGTGCAACTTAAGAATTATTATTTACTTTTTGTCTCATTTTAACTAATTCTACTTTAAATGATTGCACAAAACTGTAGCTACAATATTGCTATAGGCTATTCAAAATGTGATCCAGGAACCAGAATCTTGAGCATCACTGAGGGCTGTTAGAAATTCACACTCCAGGCCTTTTCTTAGACTATACAATATGCCACATGTACATTTAAGTTTAAGAAATGAATCTACATGACTCCACGTTATATGATTTGCCAAGACCAAGAAAATACACCATTTTCACCAAGAACTTATATTCACCAATTCTTTTCCACATTAAGAATCTGAACCCTCATCATTCTTAAGATCTGAGATTTTTATGGTATTTCTGGCCACAGAATTACAATACTAAAATGTTAGAAGTGCTTTAGTTATCAAGATATTAATAATGTATATTTAGAATATGAGAAAGGAGGAAAGAAAAATGATGGCAATAAATTTCTATTAATTCAAATGATTCTGTAAATGACAAATCAGCAACATGTATCTTCATACCAAACTTTAATAATCAGAAATACAGAACTCATATTTGTCTTCAGTAATAACTATGAAACAAGGAAAGGGGGATGGACAAAAGGAGAAAGGCAGGAAAGAAAGTAGGAAGAGTCATGATGTGATGCTATGGGTTAATGCTCTGGACTGCAAGTTCAGTTTGAACCCAAGATTGGCTGTTCAAGCTCACCAACCACTTCTTGGAAATCCTATACAGAGTCTCTATAATTCACAACTGACTCAGCAGCACTTAACAACAACAACAATCATTGATAATGTAATTGGAGATATATGAACAATAAAAGTCAGAAAACATTACTTGTATGGGAAATTGAAGAATGGATTTAAAATCATTAAAATAATGCCAAATAGACTGTTACCATAAATATCTG
>NW_006408519.1:59752658-59784839 GCF_000296735.1 Chrysochloris asiatica
CCTGCTCTTGTATTCCCCTTGAGTCTCAGTCTTGGAAAGGGGTTTGCTCTGAGGGTTCCCAACCACTTGCCTTGATGAATTTCAGCAGTGTTTTATAATTTATATTATATACATCCTTCATATCCCTGGTTAAATTTATTCCTAGGTATTTTATTCTCTAGATGCTGTTGCAAATGGAATTGTTTCCCTAATTTCCCTTAAATTTCCTTGTTCATGTTGTATAGAAACCCAACTGATTTGTGTCGGTTGACCTTGTATACCCTACTAACTCTAGAAGTTTTTCTGTAACTCTGATATTTTCTCTATGTAGAATCATATCATCCACAATACAGACCATTTTACTATTTACCTTCCCAATCTGGAAACCTTTTTATCCCCTTTTCTTATTGCTCTGGTTATGCAATTCTTATGTTTAAAACCTTTAAAGATATTCATTATTAACTGGATAATGTCACCTATTCCTAGCATAATTTATATGTCCCTGCATCATCTAAGTTTACCAATAGTTCCAACTTCAAATAGGACTAATTCCCATAGCATGACTTATTCATTGTTGTTATTGTGAAATGCCATCCAGTTAGCTACAACTCATAGCAAACCATAGAAATAGTATAGAATATCTGAGAAGTGGCTGGTGTGTTTAAGCCACCGACCTTCCAGTTAGCAGTCCAATACTTATCCTACAGAGTCACACCAGGACTCCATTTATTCATTGGTATTGGTTATGTGCCGTGGGAGTCGGTTCTGACACATAGCGAACCTGTACAGAGTTTCCGAGGCTGTAAATCTTTACTGAAGCAGAAAGCCTCATCTTTCTCCCATGGAACAGCTGGTAGTTTCGAACTGCTGACCATGAGGATAGCAGCCCAATCTGTAACCACTATGCTGCCAGAGCTCCTTATTCATTAGCGTTATGAATTAATATGTGTTCTTTCCAAGCTTATATTCTTAGTGCTTTCTCTCCCTCCCCTTTCTGCTTTCCTCTTCTGGCTAGCATCTACTTACTTTGTATACTGAGTCCTGAAATCCTTTGATTCAAGAAAACCTCTTTACTCATTCTCTTCCTTGAAGGATGCCACCGACTGTGCACCCAAACAAAATGCAGTATTCAATCACTTCAAACTTTTCTCCATTTATCATGATGTTATTTATTGCTCCAATGGTGAGGATTTTCATTTTCTTTATGTTGAGCTGCAGTCCATAATGAAGGCTGTAGTATTTGATCTTTTTCAGTAATTACTTTAAGTCCTCTTCACTTCCAACAAGCAAGCTTTTGTTATCTGTGTATCACAGGTTGTTAATGAGTCTTCCTCCAATCCTGATGCCAAGTTCTTCTTTATAGTCCTGCTTCTCTGACTCAATGGCACTTAACAACAGTAACAATAACAATATATCGATATTTATGTGTTCCATTTCATTTCTGATGATTTTCAATTTTCCTAAATTCATACTTTGTACCTTCCTTGTTGCTAAAAGCAACTGCTGAATGTTTTCGTTATTATGGGGCTGCGGGCTAATTCACTAGACTACAAGGTCGATTTGGACTGGAAGGTCAGTGGTTCAAGATCACCAGGCACTCCTCGGAAACCTTATATGTGGTAGCTATGAGTCAGAACCAACTTGAAGGCACTTAACAACAACAATAATAATATAGTCGATGCACAAATTCTTATTATTCTAATCACTGAACAAGTGAACAATATTCACTAATCAAAACTAACAGTGTTATAAGTAAAGTAAAACAGTTGGCATTTCTTTCTGAAACATTCATTAGAAGCTCTTTGGAAAATAAATAAAAATTTAGAGAAAAACATACTCCATGACTAAGACTAAGAAATGATTATAATCTAAGCCCCCAGAGCCTATCCTTAGATTTAGCAAAGGTCAAGGATTTAAGAAAATGTTTCATGAGTCCATTAATGTCTGAATGAGTTTAGGAATGACCTTGAGATGGAAATTAAAAATGGTTTTGGCTACTGGATATTTGCTAAGGACCCTTGCCAATGACACCCTTAGACCAATGTCCAGGATAACATTTTGAGTGTTAATAATGGCCAGGGAAAATTTTATCGTTTTTGTATAGCCGCCTGGAGTTCTGGGGAAACAGAGAATGTAAGTCATGGAAAGTAGATCTGGAATTTGACAAGGACCAGAGTAGGCTCAGGGGCTGATTCCATGGATTAGCCGACCCACAGAAAAGAGTATCTGCTTAGTGTTTGTTGATAGCCTTAAGTCATTTTATGGTCATGTGCAATACTATCTCTAATTTGATCAGTTCATGTTATTACATGTTTAAGATGCTTAACCCAGAAGCACAGTTTTAATCAAAACAACTAGAATTGGAGTAATAATATTATCGTAAAGAACATAACCAATGTCGCTGAAAACTGTACATATGTAAACAAATTTAATGGGACTATAAATTGCTGGGTAAATCTTCCCCAAAAACATAATAAAATATTCTTTTTCTCAAAAACATAGTTTAACCTGAGAATAATTTCCAACTGAGTGATAAGACTTAGGTATAAAAGTTTTGTGCTGGGATCATAACCAGAGTGTAGAGTTCTGTGTACAGAAGTGCAGAACATCATCTTTGAGTACAGTCAATTGATAAATAGAAGAAAACTAAGAAAGAGACTGGCCCATTAACATCCTACTCCTGGTCAAAAAAAATTTTAACGTCATTGTAAGATAAGAAAGTCAGAGAGAAAAAGAACATTCTGGAGTCACTGAATGCCTTTTTCCTCTAATGAATTTGTCTAAGCTGTCCTACTCCCTGGGCTGCTTTTATCAGCAGTTCTTACTTTTTCAATTCTTCGCTTATATTATCTTGGATTTCTGAAAACTCTTGTTTGCCTGTATTGTGACAAGTTTCTTTCCTAGTACGTATTTGAGCTTAACTCTTGAATTATAAAGTCATTTTGTACATAGGTTACTTTTTTCATCACTGCAGAAGTTGAAGGGATCTGAAACAAGAATAACCGGAGGCTGAATCATGCAAAGCAATCTCCTCAGTACAGGAAGATCTCCCCAGGATGCCCACTCAGTGTTCCTGGACCAAAGGGTTCAGAGAGCTTTGCTCTTCTAAACCCAGTCTAAGAAGGTAGCAGTGTGCCGAAGTACATTCACTCATTTTTTTTTTTTTAAAGGTAATCATCTTCTCTAGATAACGCACTTATATACTAAGAGAGGATTTCCACCCTTAATGATACTTAAATTTGGTCAGAGAGACACAGAAAATTCAATGATTAAACCCAGAGTGAAAAGCACTGGACTGTGAATTGTTCCTGTGGGAAAACCTTTAGCTACCATCTTAGCTAAAGATGCATAGTTCAGTAAATTCTTTCTATAAAATAATTAGTCTATAAAGGATGAATTATTTCTGTAAAATAATTAGTCTATAAAGGATGAACAGGAGCTAGCCAGGCTGAAATAACAGGTGACTGCAATGGGCAAAGGGAAGGAGACAAGTTTATTATAGAGAGCAGCAACAGCTTGTCCTATCATGTGTGCCTCCCAGGGGTATTGCTATGCTGCAAAAGGAGGAGTCAATGTGTAGATTTTGGAGAAGGTATGAGACCATGGATTAAAGCAAAAGTGATATCAAGAAGGTCTACTTGTACTTTCTTATAAATATTAACTGTATCCTAAAGATTATTAAAAGGAGAATGCTTCAGAAAGACAATTTAGTAACAGTATACAGAGCGGGTAGGAGAAAATAAGAAAGAAATAGAACTTGTTATATGACCATTGTTAGCTGCATTCTGTGGGGGTCACCCTTCTTTGGAATAGACACAAAAATGGATCTCTTCCTATCAGTTTGCCTGGTAGCAGTCTTCAAAATTTCTTGATGTAGATGAATGAGCACCTCCAGCACCACAACAGTTTGTTGAAACGTTTCTATTGGTATTCCTTCAATACCTCTACCCTTGTTTTTCTCAGTGCCTTCAGTGCAGTTTAAACTTTTTTCTTCTGAGCCATCGGTTCTTGATCATATGCTACCTCTTGAAATGGTTGAACATCAACTGATTATTTTTGGTACACTAACTCTGTGTATTCCTTCCATCTTCTTTTGATGCTTTCTGCATTATTTAGTATTTTGCACGTTGTTGGTGCTGTTAAGTGCCATTGAATTGGTTCTGACTCATAGTGACCCTGTATAGGGTTTCCAAAGAGCAGCTGATGAGTTTTAACCACCTGGTATGGAGCTGTAGGATACACACTGGACTGCGAACCGCAAGATTGGCAGTTCAAACCCACCAGCTGCTCCTCAGGGTTTATACAGGGTTACTATGAGTCAAAACGGACTCAACGGCACTTAACAACAACAACAACCTTTTGATAGGCAGTCCAGTGCTTACCCTACAGTGCCACACCAGTACTCAGAATTCTTCAATACTGCAACTCAATATTTGACTTTTTTTCTTCAATTCCTTCAGCTTGATAAATGCTGAGCGTGTTCTTCCGTGTTGGTTTTCTGACTCCAGGTCTTTGCACATTTATTTCATTATATTACATTACTTTGTCTTCTCAAGCTACCCTTTGAAATGTTCTCTTAACTCTTTTATTTCATCATTTCTTCCAGTTGCTTTAGCTTCCCTGTGTTCAAAAGCAAGTTTCAGAGTCTCTTCAGACATCCCATTTTGATCTTTTCTTTCTTTTCTGTATTTTCAATGACCTTTTACTTTCTTCATGTAGGATGTTCCTGTTACTGTGTCACACTTCCTCTGGCCTTGGGTCATTAACATCGAATGCATCAAATCTGTTCTGGAGAGGATCTCTAAGTTCAGGTAGGATATAGTCAGACCTTTTTAAATTTTCTTCAGCTTCAGTCTTCACTTGCATATGAGCAATTGATGGTCTGTTACAGTCTGCACCAAGTCTTGTTTTGGTTGTTGATATTGAGTTTCCACATTGTCTCTACAGATGTAGTCAATGTGATTCCTGTGTATTCTATCTGCTGAGGTCCATTCCTTTGTTGTTATTGTTAAGTGCCATCAAGTCGGTTCTGACTCGTAGCAACCCTGTATAGGGTTTCCAACAAGTTGCCGGTGTGTTTGAACTGCTGACCTTATAATTAGCAGTCAGAGGTTTAACCTACAATTCCATACCAGGTATGTTGTTGATGAGGGCTGTTGAGTTAGTTTCAACTCATAGAGACCCTGTATAGGGTTTCCAAGGAGCAGTTGGTGGATTTGAACTATCGATCTTGTGGTTCATAGTCAAGAGTTGATCCTACAGTGCCACATCACCTGTTTATGTTGTTGAAAAAGGTATTTGCATAATTCTGTAATGCCATCTCTTGCATCATTTCTATCACCAAGTCCATATTTTCCAACTAATGATCCTCTGTCTTTGTTTCCATTCCAATCTCCAGGAATTATCAGTGCATCTTTATTGCACGTTTGATCATTTTCAGACTGGAGGATTTGATAGAGTTCTTCAATTTCATCATCATTGATGTTAGTTGTTTCATAATTTGAATAACAGTGGTATTAACTGGTCTTCTTTGTCTCGTTAGGTAGTATTGAGTCAGTACAGATTCATAGAAACCCTATACACTACTATACAAAACACTGTCCAGTCCTGTACCAATCTCAAAATCATTGCTACATTTGAGCCCATTGTTGCTGCCACTGTGCCAATCCATCTCATTAGGAGTCTTCCTCTTTTTATCCAACACTCCACATTATAAGGGACTGGTCGCTCCTGATAATATGTACCAAGCATGAGAGATGAAGTCTGGCCATTCTGGCTTTAAGGGAGCATTCCAGCTGTAATTATTCCAAAACAGATTAATTTGTTCTTTTGGCAGTTCATGTTGCTGTTGTTGTTGTTAAGTGCTGTTGAGTCAGTTCCAACCCATAGCAAACCTGTATAGGGTTCTTGAGGAGAAACTGGTAAGCTTGAACCACCAAGACCTTATGATTCAAATGACTTTGTAGTCAAGGTGCATTAACCCACAATGCCACACCAGAACTTTTAATATTCTCCCTCAACACCATAATTCAAATAACATCAATTCTATGGTTGTGCTTATTTACTCTCAAACTTTCACATGCATATGAGGTTATTGAAAATACCATGGTTTGGGTCAGGCATACTTTAGTCCTCAATCTGTCATCTATGCTCTTCAGCACTTTAAAGAGGTCTTGTGCAGATATGCCTATTGTAATATGTTATTTGATTTCTTGATTGCTGCTTCCATGAGTGTTGATAGTTGATCCTAGCAAAATGAAGTCTTTGACAATTTCAATCTTCTCTCCATTTATAGGGATATCATTTATTGGCCCAGTGGTGAGGATTTCTGTGTTCGTTACATTGAAGTACAACCCATATGGAAGGCTGTGGTCTTTGATCTTCATCAGTCCATTTTTAAGTCCTCTTCACTTTTAACAATCAAGGTTGTAACCTCTACATATCACAGGTTGCTAATGAGTCTTTAATTTTAAACAGTTCGGTCTTCTCTTGTTCTGTTCAAACAACAGCCTCTTGGCCTATGTACAGGTTCCTCATGAGCACAATTAAGTCTTCCTTAATTTATAATATGAATATTATTCTAAGTATATGAATATTATCCTATCACAGATAGCATTGTACTTCAAGCTAGATCTTGAGATACTCTTTTTTACAATGAATATGATGCCATTCTGCCTCATTTTATCATTCCTGGTATGATAGTTATGGTTTGGTTTCAACATGCCTGTGCCAGGATTCTCAGTAGTTTAGCAGTTATGATATAGTTATCGCCTCCGTGATGAGATCTAATGTGGTGTAATCACACCTTGGATTTGATCTGATATGAACATCTTTGATCTGATCTGATTATCCTATGTAGTGTAAATCCTCACGTCTATGATGTTAATAAGAAGTCCTGGTAATTTAGAGGATTACAAGATGAGCTGCTTACTGGAAGATCAGCAGTTCCAATCTACCAGTCACTCCTCGGGAGAAAGAGGAGGCTTTCTGCTTCCATAAAGATTTACAGCCTCAGAATCCTATACAGGTTCACTGTAACTCAGAACTGGTTCAGTGGCACACAACCACCATCACTACCATCAAGTTAATGAGGCCAGATGCAATCCCCAGGATTAGGCTGTATTTTGTGTCCATCTCTTTTGAAATATAAAGGAGAGAGTAGTGTGCAGAGAGAGAGGAATTCACCACCACCAAGAAAGAAGAGTCAGGATTAGAGTGTGTCCTTTGAACCTGGGATTTCTCTGAACTATGAAGCTTCTAGATCTAGAAAAAGGTTGACACTAAAACACATGGAGAAGTCCAAGGAATGCTGCACCTACTGATGCTGAAAGGAGACCAGGACCTTTTTCTAAAGCAAGTGCTCTGAATTCGAACTTCTTGTCTCCTAAACTGTGAGAGTATTCTGATATAAAATGGCTAATACCACTCCATTTTAGTTCACTAATGCCTAGACTATTAATCATTGTGCATTCCATTTGTGATGACTTATAATTTCCCTGGATTCATACTTTGTACATTGCACATTCTTATTGTCAATGAATATTTGCAACTCTATCTTCTTTTCAGTTGTACGCCACGATAAAATGAAGGTCTTGAAAGCTTTGCTTCATCCATGTCATGAAGGTCAACCCGAATTTGAGGAGACAGCTCTTCCCAAGTCCCATTTTGAATACCTTCCCATCTGAGGGATGTACTCTTCTTCCAGAACTATATTAGATAATGTTCCATTGCTATTCGTAAGGTTTTCAGTGGCTTATCCTTCAGATGTTGTCTACTTTCCTTCTTCCTAGTCTGTCTTAGTCTGAAAGCCCCACTGAAACCTATTCACCATGGGTGACCTTGCTGGTATTTAAAATCTGAGTGTCATCACTTCCAGCATCACAGAAACACACAGGTCACTACAGCACAACAAACTGACAGGTGAGTTGTGACTTGCTCCCATAAATGGTCTCAGATTTCCACAAACTCTTAACCTTAAAACCACTGAGCCCAGGGAGTTTGCAATGGACTGCTTGTGTCCTCAGCTCCTGCTGGCTCTCAGGACTAAGAAGCCTGAACACTCTCAAGAGGCTTGGTCCTGCTTTCAGCTTTGTTATGCACCTGTCTTCTATCAAGAGATAATTTTTTTTGTTGGCTGCCATTGATTCAGCTCTAACTCAAGGCAATATTTAAATATGAGGAGGCTTCAGAAAGTATGTGGCAACATTAAAGTAAAACATAATGGTATTTCCCCACAAAATTTTAAACCGCTTTAGCGTAGGCCTGTAGGAAAAGCACTGGACTCTGAATCACAAAGTCAATGGTTCAAACCCACTAGTCCCTCTTCAGAAACACTATGTTAAGTACCGTCGAGTTGATTCCTACCCATAGCGACCCTGTATAGGGTTTCCAAGGAGCAGCTGGTGAGCTTGAACCTCTGACCTTGCAATTCAAATGACTTTGCAGTCTGCCACAGAACTCCACAGTGTCTCTATTTATTGGGACCAACTCAACAGCACTTAACAACACCAGTCTAACAGAACGCATGACCTGGTCCTGAGCTGTCTTCATAATCATTAGTATGTTTGAGGCCGTTTTATGGCTATTGTGTCAATCCATCTTACTGAGAGTTTTCCTCCTTCTCACTGACCCTCTACTTCACCAAACAGGATATTCTTTTCTAGTGATGGATATCTCCTGATGACAATCAAAACTAAGCAAATTGAGGGTAATCCTTGCTTCTAAGGAGCATTCTGGTTGTATTTCTTCTAAGATTTACTTGTTTGTTCTTTTAGTAGTCCACAGTATCCTCACCAACACCACAGTTCAAACTCATCAATTCTTCTGTCTTCCTATTTTCATATACATAATTTATTTGTTTGTTAATACTGATAGAACACGCACAACAGAGCATACACCAATTCAACAATTTCTATATGTATATTTTAGTGACTTCTGATTACATTCTTCTAGTTGTTTCTACCATTCTCAACCTCTTTTTTCACATGGTTCCTCTGTGATTAAGATAAACTCACTGCTAATCTTTCAAGTTCAAACCCACAAGTCATTCTTTGGGAGAACGAGGAGGCAATCTGTGCCTGTAAGATTTACAGCCTCAGAAACCCTATGGAACAATTCTACTCCGTCCGATAGAGTTTCTATGAGTCTGAATCAACTCAATGAAAATTGGTTTGGGTTGGCTTTTTTATTGTTGGGTTTAAACAACACTTTGAGGGATACTTTTTAAAGTTTAAATATTCTCTCAGGGTAATAGTTGCAGGGATTTGTCCAGCCTCTGTGGCTTCAGAAAGTCTGGATTCCAAGTATTTAAAATTCTGTTCTGCATTTTCCAATATTTAACCAGGATTCTTCTATAGTATCATTCATCCTAATCTTCAGTAGTGGTAGCCAGGCATCATCTAGTTCTGGTCTCATGGAAAAAGAAGCTTTCATTCTCCAGTCTTCACATGCATATGAGGCCTGATGAGTCAGACAAACCTTACTAATCAAAATTACATGTTTGCTATTTAAAACATTAAATAGACATTTTAAAGCAGATGTTTTCATAAACAGTACTTATTATTCTTGTTGTACCCTCAGGCCAGTTCCAACTCATAGCAACCCTATGGATAATGGAAGAAAACATTGCTGAGTTCTATATCATGCTCACAATAGTTGGTATGTTTGAACCTGTTGCCACAGCCACTGTTATTGTTGGTAGGTTCTGTTGAGTTGATTTCAACTCCTAGTGACCCTATGCACAACAGAAAGAAACACTGCCCAGATTTGTGCCATCCTCACAATTGTTGTTACGTTTGAGCCCAATGCTGCTGTCACTATGTCAGTCTATCTTGTTTGGGTCTTCCTCTTTTAAGCAAACCTTCTACCTTCCCCCGTATTATGCCTTCTCCAGAAACTGGTCCCTCCTGATAACATGTCCAAAGCATGAAAAACAGTCTTGCCATCCTGGTTTCTAAGGAGCATTCTGGTTATACTTTTCTAACAAAGATTTGTTTTGCTTCTGACAATCCATGATACTTTAAAAATTCTTCTCTGACCCCATAATATAAATGCATCAATTCTTATATGGTCTTCCTTATTCATTGTCCAACTTTCATATGCATATGAGAATACTGAAAATATCATGGTTTGGGTCAGGTGTGCCTTAGTACTCAAAGTTATATCTTTGCTCTTAAATAATTTAAAGAGGTCTTCTGCAGTGATTTGCCTAATTCAGTACAATACGTCATTTGATTTCTTGACAGCTGCTTCTATGAATATTGATTTTGAATGCAAGCAAAATGAAGTCTTTGACAGTTTCAAACTTTTCTCCATTAATCATGATGCTTTTTCTTGGTGCAGTTGTGGGCTTTTTGTTTTTTTTTTCATTGAGGTGCAATACATACTGAAGGTTGTTGTCTTTGATCTTCATCACTAAGTATTTTAAGTCCTCTTTGCTTTTAGCAAACAAGGTTCTTTCATCTGCAAATCATAGGCTGTTAATGAGTCTTCCTCCAATCATAATGCCACATTATTCTTCATATAATCATTTCTCAAATTATTTGCTCAGCATATAGGATTGAACAAGTCTGGTGAAAGGATACTAGCAGTCACTGTACTAATCCTTTATGCTGAGGCTTTCCCTCTTTTTTGGTGGCCTTCTACCAAGCATGATGCTCTTCTCTATGGATTGGTCCCAGTTAATAACATGTCCAATTTTAGTGAAAGCTTCTCCATCTTTACTTCTAAGAAGCATTATGGATATACTTTGCTGTTGCTGTTGTTGTTGTGTGCTGTTGAGTGGGTTACAACTGATAGAAACCCTGTATATGATGTCCAAAAGCAATTGGTGTGTTTGAACTGCCCACCTTGTGGTTAGAAGTCAAATACTTATTCTACAGCACCACACCAGGACTTTGGGATATGGTTAGGTACTTTTAAATCAATAGCTACATGTTTTAAGTTAGTTGGACTACTAGGATTACTCTAACTCTTCATTGCTCATTCTATCAACTGAGGTTGTTCCATATCCCTACTATGGAGTCTTTTCAAAGAGTCAAACCCAGCCTTGTTTTCCTGCCATACATGCCTAATAGCGGTCCTTTAGTAACTATTCCCCGTGCTTGCTCCCAGTCTCTTGCAGGATAATACTACTCTAAAACTTATCCTCTGCCCTTTCTGCTCTGAAAGCTACTTAGATATCTGTTTTCTGTCTGCATTCTATCTTCCTAGATCCTCCACTTTCTGTTCCAACAATTCCCCTATGTCTTCCTTTAGGTCATTCAGAGATAGTCTGGTTTTTTGCTCTAACAAATACATGAAAACTCTGAGCTCCTGTCAAGCTCACCTAAAGTCCATGTCTGTCGAGGTCCTATGTCGTGGGACCGCCTCGACAAGGAAGTGTGGGTGTCACGAAGAAGGGAGATCTGGCAGCGAAAGTGATTGAGAAAGAGAGAGATGAAATATATACAAAAAAGACAGACACACAGATATGATGCAAGCTGGCAGGTAGACAGATCTGCAAACATTTTGCCTAGCATTGCACAACATTGTCTGCAGAACTTACTCTACCTCAGCCTTTTATTCTCTTTTTTTAGGGAGGGATTTGTTACAAAGGAAGGACGTAATTCACTCAGGGAGGATGTCACAAAGGGAGGATGTGATTAAGACAGGATACAGAACTGAAATGTGATTAATCATTCAAAACAGGACATAATGATTCACAGAAACAACTTTTAAGATATTTTCATAGTTTTTCTTAATAAGCTAACATTTTTATTTTTACAGAAAAAAAGGTTCAATCCAGCTGTTATATATTAACTTTTAGGCTTAAATGATCTAGAGTAGCAACGTGCAGTTTCTTAAGGATACATAACATAAAGCAAGGTTCTTGAAAGGAGCCAAGCTGTCTCTGTACACTTTGCAAACTTTTGTTTGTGAGCAAGATCTCAGGCACCGGGCTTCATTTATCTATACCTAAAATGCTACATTGTTCTTAATTATCACATTCCTATATACTTTCAGGAGGAAGAAGAGAATCTGGGTTAAACTGATTATATTCAGAGGTGGTTTAATGGGGCTGCCACTGATCAACCCAGGGTCTGCGTATGCTGTCCCCAGCACACGTCCCAACTTCTGGTTTGATAGCTGACTATACAGAGAGGCCATGTGGAGTCTCATCAGTAAAGGCACAGAAAACTGGGTGAGGCAGATTGGAGGGACTGTCCCAGGACTCTGAACATAATATAAACTAAGAGGGCAGTGATTCAGGTGCTGCCCAGCAGAAAAATTTTAATGGCAGCAATAAACAGAGTGACTTTGGAATCAGGAAGGCTGGCAGGCCATGGCCCTTGCAGAACACAGATGACAGAGACAGCAACGAGTTCTCTCCCAGAGCAGAGACCACCCAGCAATCTTCAGAGAAAGAAGTGGTGCCAATCAACTACCTATATTGTCTCAGGATTTTTCTTTTTATGCTTTTTCTTTTGATTTAAAATTTTTATTTTAGGTTATTGCTTTTTTTATTTTACTGGATTTCATAACTTTCTGTAAATATCTTTGGTGGGATTTTATGACTTTTGACTTTGGGTTTTAGTCCTGAATTTGGACTTACTCCTACTTTTGTGGGAGTTTCTATTTATACCTCACCTAACAAGAAACAGCAACTCCAGCCATGCAGCCAAGCTACATTTGCACCCCGTAAAACTACAGCAAAAACTCAAGAGCCAATACCAGTTTCCAAATATCAGAGCACTGTGCATAGCCAACACCAGTTAAAAATACTCTAAAGAGAGCCACAAGTGCAGTGAACAGAGAAGTTCATCTCCTAATCACACCCTGCGGAAGACATTTTTGAGTGTGTTTAAGAATATGCTATCATATATTCACCTAATTGACACAAATCCAACAGCACAAAAATGCCTAAAAAGCAGCTTAAAATTACTGCACATATGCAGAAGCAATAAAGAGTAGCTCAGAAAAATGACCAAGAGTAAGAGCTAGGAATGGTATTAGAGGGTGAAGAGGCTCTGGAATTGTCTAAAGGGGAATGTAGGAGAATGATATTGCAGTGCATCCAAATGTTGCACAGAAAAGCAGAGGAAAATAAGGAAGGAGTCAGAAAAGTACTATTGGAACAAACAAGGAAAATCAACACAGTGTTGGAATCGATTTTAAAAAAACTTGAAAAAAGAGGTCCAGACAATTAACACCAAAATATCAGAAATGGACAACACACTGAAAGGGCAAAGGAGTAGAATTGAAGGGATGGAAGCCAGAATCAGCAAACTTGAACACAAATCTTTCAACATTGCTAATATAGAACAATCAAAGAAAGGAATTTAAAAATCTGAAGAAAGCCTCAGATTCATTTAGGACAACATGAAGAGGAATAACTTGAGGCTGATTTGAATTCTAAAACAGGAAGGGACAAAACAAACAAACAAACAAAATACAAAAGATGTAGTCGAAGAACTGTTGGGAGAGAATTTCCCTAACATCTTGAAGGATGAATGAGAAGATAAGCTGAATAAACCCCAAGAAGGATAGACACCCCCCTCAAAAAAAAAAAAAAATCACCAAGACATATCACAATCAAACTTTCTAAAACCAAAGACAAGGAGAGAATCCTGAAAGCAACTAGGAAAATAAGAAATGTTATATACAAACAAAAACAAACATGATTAAGCACTGATTACTCAGCAGAAACTATGCAGGCAAGAAGACAATGGAGAAACATATACAAAAATCTGAAAAAAAGAAAAAAAAAAAACTGTCAATCAAGAATCATATACCCAGAAACGCTTTCAATCAAATATGACATCAAAACCATAACATCCCAGGATAAACAGAAATTAAGGGATTTTTAAAGGCCAAACCAACACTCCAAAACATACTAAAGGGAGTTCTTTGGGCTGAGAATTAACAAGATCAGACAACGACTAGAGACTGATATATGTAGCCACACTACCTAGATCTCAGTCCAGAGATGGAAGAATCCAGGGGAAAAAAAAAATACAAGATTGAAATTAGGGTATTTGGGAGGTCAAATACAAAAAACAAAAGGGAAAAATATAGTAACAAAGATCCAGGTGGTGAAGAAGTCAGGTAGATTGCAGAATAAAGCAATCTGTCATAAAAAGAGGGAGAACTTAGTAAAATATAGGGTGACCTCAAAGAAATTGTATACATCTCCACATCGAATAAAGAAAATAAATACCCAAAAAGAGTATAGGAACATTAACACTCTGAACAAACTGACAAGAAAAAACACACACATAAAAATGAACTCAGCACAAAAAGGCATATGAATCAAAGTAATCAGCAACACTACATAAAACAAACAGCATAATGTCAACAATTAATCCACACCTACAACATCAATAATTACACTAAACATCAATGGATTCAATGCACCAGTCAAGAGGCAGATAGTATGGATAAGAGAGCAAGATCCTATAATATGCTGTCTCCAAGAGATACACCTAATATACATGACAAGAACAGTTTAAAAATTAATACAATAAAAAATGGGAAGGAGTGGCAATATTAATCTCAGACAAAATAAACTTTAAAGCAAAAATCAGCATAAGAGACAAAGAAGGTCATTATCTCATGGTTAAAATGTCAATTGAACAAGAGTACATAACCATACTAAATATCTATGCTTCCAATGAAAGAGCCCTGAATTACATAAAGCAAACTGTAATACAACTGAAGGAGTACTAGTGTGGTACTGTGGGCTACACAAAGTCGTTTGAACTGCAAGCTTGGTGGTTCAAGCTCAACTTGGTCCTTGGAAACCGCTATGGGTCAGACTCGACTCAATGGCACTTAACAACAACAACAATACAACTGAAGAAGGAAATAGACACCTCTACAATAATTGTGGGAGATTTTAATACATCACTTGTGAAAAAGGACAGAACAACAAAAATCTCAGCAGAGACACAGACGAACCGAACAACACAATCAACCAACTAGAACTCCTAGATCTGTACAAAGCATTCAACCCAACAGCAGTACAATACACATTCTTTTCCAGGGCACACAGAATATTTTCCAGAATAGACCATGTGTTAGGCCACAAAGCAAATCTCCATAAATTTAAAACCATCAAAATATTACAAAGCATTTTCTAAAGTCCCTGTCCCATCAATTGAGATCCTATTATTAAGAAATCAATTAGCTCAGGGTTTTTTAAGAATTCATTGATCGCCAAGTCCCAAAGACTCTTTATCTACTGTTTGTAGCCACTAACAAACATTTTTAAATCGATTTTTTTAGTTAACAAATCAAAGTATGTATATTGATTCACATTATATGTTTGCAACATGCTACTTATTATGGGATTTGTAGAGCTGGCTAAGATATTGAGAGAGAAAAGGTATGTAACCATGATGTCAAAAATCAATAAAATATGTAAGATTTCATAATAAGTGTAGATAAAGACTCAGCCGGGAAGCACATTTCCTGATGAGTGGTACCAACAATAACAACTATTTTTAGCTGTAAACAAGCGTAAAAAGTACAAGAAATTTTATATCATTTTATTTTAGCTCCACAATGACACTGCTAGATGAAAATCAGGAATTATCATCACAGGGTTTTTACAAACAAGAAAATTGAAGTGTGCAAAGTTCAAATGAATTTCAAAACTACACTTAAATCCTTGTTCTCTTTCTAGATATTGCATGTGATTCCAGAGCTCTCGTGGTAGGATAAACTCTAAAGTGCTAATCTGATATTAGGATCCTAAACATCTGTCACCTGCATTCAGTGTTGCAGCCTCAAAATCACGTGCTCTGCTTTTTCATGCCTTCAAACTTTTGTAACTATTATTTTTTCTTTCTACTGTGTGCTTTTTCTCTCCCTCTCCCAAGTAAATGCAATAAATATGCACACTTCTCTCACTCTTGTCCAAATTATTTAATGCTTTGCTGAGTTCTTGTAGCACTTTTGTAATGTCTTCCTTGACATTGTTAGTTTTCCCAATGAAAGGAAGGGACCTTGACATTGTTGAGATGCCCTCTTATTAAGGATAAGTGATGAGAAATTGTGGTGCACACTGAAGTTAAATTAGACTGGATAGTAAAAGGTCATGAAGGCTCAAAGCATAAGTAGGAAGACTAATAAAAAGAAGAAGATTCTGATGATTTGCTCTGTACACCTTTACTCAGATCACAAGAAAAAGTTTTTATAACCCAGGGAGCTGAATCTGAATCTTTGCTGTCAAAGATTTGCCAAGGATTATTAAAAAATTCATGATATGATCAATGCCTCTTTTTCTTAAAATGTAATATTATCATTATACACTTTTGTGGCATGCATGAGACAATCTAAGGGAGTCTAAAGGGCCCCTCAGGCTCTGGTGCTTGTGGTGATGGTGATACATGCGTATCTGTATATGAGGACAGAAAGCAGACTAAAAGTCTACTGGGAGGCAGATGTTCAGCAGATGAATCTGGCCATAGATTTAATTAACTTACCTGTGTAACATCTGTCTCTTGAAGCAAGAGTTATGCTTCTCTGTACATCTAAACATACTGAGGAAGCCTCAGGTAAGTGTCATGTAAATAATACATGATGTGTCTGATGTAAATTCCCTGGGAGAGTAGGTAGCCAAAGATAAGAGACATGAGATTATTCAGTAAAGCAAAACAACTCCAGAATAGAAACTCCCGGAACAACGAGCTTCTGCCTAGAACTATTCCATTAATGTATGGCTTCTAAATATTGGGTGTTCAGATTACTAAAGTCTGTGAAATAGTATGGGAAACGTATGCATATATATTTATGTGCTTATTATTGGTAGAACATGACTTTTCTCATTTCCATGTGTATTTTCCAAAGATAGACAGTTAATGACTTCAGTGAAAACCTAGAAAAATGGTATTGATTTCAGTTTAATAATTTATACATGTATTCATAAGTCAAGCATCAAATGAAAAATACCAATCCTCTTGAATCAGGGGCTATGGTATGCAGAAAAAGATGCAAGCTCAGGCTGGAAGAGTAATTAAATTCTGAATGACATTTCTACAAAACTTTTTTCGCTTTAAGGTAAGTACTATTTCCCTGACCCTTTATGACTTTTATCTTATTTAAAGAAAAGCAGTCTTAATAGTCTAGAGATTATTGCATTTAATGTTAAGATCATCCCTTTGTCCTTCAAGTATTCATTGCCAAAATCTGTATCTATGAGCTAAACAGTCTCTCCAGGAACTATGGTCATTCTGCAGGTGAAATTTAAGGTATGGTTAAATACATTAACTTATTTCTGCCTTAATTTATTTTCTCAGGAACAGGATAAAGCTGGGATTTATATAAGGGTTGGGAATAAGTTCAGGTAAGATGCCAGATCATTGCTGTTGTTGTTAGGTGTCATTGAGTTGGCACTGCCTCATATCGATCCTGTGCATAACAGAGCAAAACACTGTCTGGTCCTGGGTCAACCTCACAATCGTTGCTACGTTTGAGCCCATTGCCACTGACACTATGCTGATCCATTTTGTTGGTGGTCTTCCTGTCTTTCACCATCCCTCCATTTTACCAAACATGATATCCTTATCCTGGAACTGGTCCCACCTGATAATATATCCCAAGTATGAGAGACAAAGTCTGCCCATCTTGGCTTCCAAGGAGCATTCTGGTTGGAACTTCTTCCAACACACATTGGTGTGTTCTTTTGGCAGCTCATGGTACCTTTAATATTCTCCTTCAACACCATAACTCAATTGCATAAATTTTTCTACAACCGTCCTTATTCACTGTCCAACTTTCACATACCTAGGAGGTGTCTGAAAATACCATGACTTGGATCAGTGGCACCTTAGTCCTCAAACTGACATCTTAGATCTTGGACACTTTAAAGAGGTCTCATGCTGCAGATTTGCCTACTGCAATACGTCATTTGATTTCTTGACTCCTGCTTCCCTGAGTATTTATGGTTGATATGAACAAAATGAAGTCTTTGACAATCTCAATCTTCTCTCCATTTATATGGGTGTTGTTTATGGATGGTGAGGACTTTTGTTTTCTTTACATTGAGGTGCAACGCATACCAAACACTGTGGTCTTTGATCTTCATCAGTAAGCATTTATGTCCTCTTTGCTTTCAGCAAGGAAGACTGTATCATATACATATCACAGATTGTTAATGAGTCTTCCTCCAATCCTGATGCCACATTTTTCTTCCTATAGAATTATGGTGAAAAAGTGTAACCCTGGCACCCACTTTTCCTAATTTTAAGCCATTCAGTGTTCCCTTGTTCTGTTTGAACAACTGCCTCTTGGTCTATGTACAAGTTCCTCCTTAGCACAATTAAGCGTTCTGAATACTCATTCTTCCCAAAGTTGTCCATACTTCATCATGATCCACATACTCAAAAGCCATTTTGTAGTCAATAAAGCACAGGTAAACATCTTTCTGGTATTCTCTGCTTTCAGCCAAGATACAGCTGACATCAGCAGTGATATTCCTCATTCCATATGCTTATCTGAATCTGACTTGAACCTCTGGAAGTTCTCTGTCAATGTATCATTGCAGCCATTTTTGTATTATCTTTAGCAAAATTTTACTTGCATTTGATATTAATGATATTGTCCAATGATTTCCCCATTCCTTTGGGTTATTGCTCTTTCATATGGACACAAATGTGGATCTCTTCCAGTCAGTTCTCCAGGTAGCTGTCTTCAAACTTTCTTGGCACAGATGAATGAGTGCCTCCAGTGCTGCATCATTTTGTTAGAAGATTTCAATTTGTATTCCATTTATTCCCAATGTCTTGTTCTTTGCCAATGCCTTCAGTGTACCTTTGATTTCTTCCTCTGGTATCATTGGCTCTTGAGCATATACTACCTTTTTTTTTTTTTAAAGGTTTTTACTGTGGATTAAGTGAAAGTTTACAGGGCAGATCATCAGTTTTACATTCAACAAATCATACATCTTGTTTCATTACAATGATTATAATCCCCTCAATGTACCATCAGATAACAGTATTTCTCTCTATTCACTTTAGTTCTTTTTAAAAAAAAACACACAAAAAAAACACTCAGGTATATATAATAATTTATACCACCAAAAGGGACATTCTGCAAGTCTGCCTCCATATACTACCTATTGAAATGGTTGAACATCAACCATTTCTTTTTGGTAGAGTGACTGTATAAACCTTCCATCTGTTTTTGATGCTTTATGGATCATTCAATATTTTTCCCACAGAATCCTTCAATATTTCAAGTCCAGGCTTGAATTTTTTCTTCAGTTCCCTCAGCTTGAGAAATGCTGAGCATGTTCTTCTCTTTTGGTTTTCTAATTCCAGGTATTTGCACATTTCATTAAAATATTTGACTTGTTGTCTAGAGCTGCCTTTTGAAATTTTCTATCCAGCTCTTTTACCTCCTTATTTCTTCCATTTGCTTTAGCAACTCTAAGCTGAAGAGCAAGTTTCAGAGTCTCTTCTGACTTATATTTTGGTCTTTTACTTCTTTCTTGTTTTCTTAACTACATTCTGCTTTCTTCCTGTAGGATGTTCTTGATGTCATCCCACAACTCTTCTGGTCTATGGTCTTTAGTGTTTAATGTATCAAATCTGTTCTTCAGATGGTCTCTAAATTTAGGTGGGATATGTTCAGTGTCAAACTTTGTCTTTTGTGGACTTGTTTTTATTTTCTTCAGATTCAGTCTGAACTTGCATATGAGCAATTGATGGTCTGTTCCACAGTCTGCCCCTGGCCTTCTTTTTGTGATGTTATGGAGCTTTTCTGCCAATTTTTTTCCACAATGTAGTCAATTTGACGTCTATGTATTCAATCTAGTGTGTTCCATGTGTACAGTCATCTTTTATGTTGTTTATAAAAGTATTTGCAATAACGAAGTTATTGTACTTGCAAAGTTCCATCATGTGATCTCCAGCATCATTTCTGTTACGAAAGCCATGTTTTCCAACTACTGATGCATCCTCTTTGCTTCATACCTTTGCATTCTAATTCCCAGTACTTATTAATACATTTTAATTACATATTTGATCAATTTTAGTCAAAGAAGTTGGCAGAATTCTTCAATTTCATCATCACCTGCTTTAGTGGCTGCTGTGTAAATTTGAATACTTGGGGTATTAACTGGTCTTCCCTGTTGTTGTTGTTACTAAGTGCCTTTTAGCCCATCCCAACCCTGTATAGGGTTTCTGAGGAGCAGCTGGTGAACTTGATCATCCATCCTTGTGGTTCAAACTGATTTTGCAGTCCAGAGCATTAACTCACAGGCGTATTGACTATTATCCTATCATCGACAGCATTGTACTTCAAGACTGATCTTGATATGTTATTTTTGATGATGAATGCAACACCACTTCTCTTCAATTTATCATTCCATGAATAGTAAACCATGAGATTGTCAGATTCAAAATGGCCCATGCCAGTCCATTTCAGCTCACTAATGCCTACAATATTGATGTTTATGAGTTCCATTTCATTTTTGACAACTTCCAGTTTTCTTAGATTCGTGCTTTGTACATTTCATGTTCCAATTATTATGGATGTTTACAGCTTTTTCTCTTCATTTTGAGCTGTGCCATCAGTAAATGAAGGGCTAGAAGGCTTTATTCCATTAGCATGATCATAGTAGGGTCAACTGTACTTTGAGAAGTCAGTTCTTTCTCAGTCATATTTGAGTGCTTTCCAGCCTGAGGAGCTCATCTCTGGTATTCTATCTGACAATATCATGGCACTTTTCATCATTTTTCAATATTCAATATACTGGTGCTGACAGTGTTCCACTGCTATTCATAAGGTTTTCAGTGACTGCATATTCAGAATTAGCCTTCTCTCCTTCTGCCTAGTCTGTCATTTGGAAGCTCACATGAAACCTGTCCACAGTGTGTGATCCTCTTGGTATTTAAAATACCCGTGGCATGACTTTCAGAATCACAGCAACATGCAAGCCACCACAGTTAAAAAAACTCACATATGAGTGGTGGTCAGGTTATAGATAGTATCATAACAAGAAAAATTATAAGCTTCAAAGATGCTGATTCAAGGAAGACATGCTTCAGTTACAGGTGAAACTTAGATGGGTGTCAATGGGGACATGTATTTCTGTTGCCATGAGTGCAGAAGCTCTGTGGGATAAGTACTGGACTGTGAAACACAGGGTTGGTAGTTTGAGCTTGCCAGTCACTCTGTGGGAGAAAGGTGAGGCTTTCTGCTCCCACACAGATTTACAATCTTGGAAACCCTGTACAGGATTGCTATCAGTCTGAACTAACTCAACAACAGCAACATGTCTGTTCTAATACATCACTTGGTAATACATTAAGATAAAGGTTTATTTGATTAATTTAGATCAAGACTTTTGGTGTGGTGCTATAGGATTAGCACTGGACTGTGAACCACAAGGCAAGAGTTTAAACCCACCAGCCACTCCTTGGAAACCCTACATGGATTGCAATGAGTCAGAACCAACTTGACAGCACTTAACAATAACAACATTCAAATGTTCTGAGTATCATCATCCCTGTTTAAATTACCAAATACCCAATTTGAGGCAGATGACGTAGTCAACACAAATACACAAATACTAAGTGACATAAAATAATTTGCCTTATTTGAAAAGTATATTTTCACTTGAGATCAGGATCCATGTAGGAAAGACTGAGAGATAGAAAAAGAATGGCCAACAAGGTCTATATTCTGAGAATGTTTATCTCGATGATGAAGACAGTAAGGATTACTGAAAAGAGTCCCATTTTACAGCTCCTTGGAAACCAAACGAGGTGAAGACAGAATCTGACTTTGATCTTCCGTGTACCTGAGGAGACTTGGCCGCATCACAGACACTCAGATTTTTCTTAGCCCTACCACTGCCTTCAGGAGGGATAGGATCCAGGTGGCCTCCTCAGTTTTCACTGTAAGCTCCTGCAATACTGAGCTTCAGAACCAGCACTTCCCTATTTCTCTTTGGTACTATGGGAAACTTCTTCAGCAGATTTCCAAATTTGTTCCTTAGAGAAATAAATCCCAAGGGGAAGAGAGTTACCAAAACCCTTATAAGAGAAGTTGTTCTCTCTTTGTTGTCTTTAAAGTTTTCCATTTTTTTAATCTTGGAAAACCTTTTAAAAGAACCTGAACATGTCTGAATTCGGTGGTATGTCCAAAGGAGGTAAAGAACTGGGTCTGCAACAAGCATATGGTTGTGGAGGGGAGTTGTGCCATTACCACGGTACAGTCGCCTCACAGTGCAGGTAGCTAAATCTTGTGGAGAAGCTGCATCTACTTGGGCTATAGAGGAAGGAAGGGAAACACATACTTGTTTGGGGGTATAAAACAAGGTAGAGTATAACTGTCAGGTATTTATAGACTATATTTCAGCTACATTTATGCAACAAATATTTATAGGTCATATATTATGTAACAGGAAGTGTCCTAGGTGACCAAGATACATCACTAAGCAAAATAAACAAAATTCACAGAACTTCAAGTTACTTTGACAGTAATGAAGGTACTTTGAGAGGCTGCCTACAGAGACAAATGATCCTTCAAGTAGAAAGATGCTCAAATCTGATACTTCTACAAAGAAAGAAAATTGCCTGAAAACTTTTTATGGATGATGCTCCCCTGTGAGCCTGTTGTGAATATGCTGACTCTCTGCCATTTCTATCTACAGATCCATTTTTCACCCTTCCTTACCCTGCTGTGTGCCCTGAGAGTTTAGCCTGTGTGGACTATACCAAATAAGCCTTGTGATACAGTGGGTTAAGTGCTAGACTGCTAATCAAAAGCTTGATGGTGTGAACTCACCAAGTACTCCTTAGGAGAAAGATGTGTCTGTCTGCTCCCATAAAGATTTACAGCCTTGGAAACCTGATGGAGCAGTTGTGCTCTGTTATAAGGTCTTTAGGAGTTAAACTTGACTTGATGGCAATGTGTTTGGTTTGGGGTTGGATTACATCAATGGTGTGTATGCCTTCTGGATTCTTAATAAGTTCAACCAATGAAAAAGCAGATTGAAAAGAAGGAGCAGAGTGGAATCAAAACATTCATTCTGAATTCTTCTCTATCTTTAGGTAGAGTTGTTCCTCAGAAAGGGGTACTGTTCTTCTCAAGGAATCCTGTCAACATCATCACTTTGTCCTCCCAGGACCCAGTAACAATTCTACCCCCGAATACCTAGCAGAGAAGCAGAGTCTCTATGCCAAGACATTGGTTTCTACACTATATCATGTAGTTCTCCTATTAAATTATCTGGCACTACAGAATAATGCACTGGACCATAACATTGGTTTGAACTGCAAGGTTAGTTTGAATTGTAAGGTCAGTGGTTCAATCCCACCAGCCACTCCTTGGAAGCCCTATACAGGGTTGCTATGAGTCGAAACCAACTTAATGACACTTAACAACACCAACTTTATAAATAACCCTTTAGTACTAGGCTAAATAATAAGCACTCAAAGATATCAGATCCCAATCCCTAGAACTGGTAAATATTAACTTTTAAGGATAATGTAGAAGGTAACTTTGTAGATGTCATTAAGTTAAAGATCTTGAGATGGGGAGCTTATCTCAAAGTGTAATCACAAGCGTTCTTATAGCAGACAAATGAGGAAAAGGCATGGACCACAGAAACAGGGATTTGAGGGATGCTTCCGTTAATGAAGGAATGTCAGCAGCCACTAGAAATTTGAAAATATAAAAAAGAGATTTTTTTTTTTGGAGCTTCTAATGGGAAGGAGCTCTGGTAGTGTAGTGGTTACGAATTGGGCTGTGAACCTTAAGGTCAGCAGTTCGAAACTACCAGCGACTCCGCGGGAGAAAGATGAGGCTTTCTACTCCCATAAGGATTTACACCCTCAGAAACCCTGTACAGGGTCGCTATGGGTCGGAACCGACTTGACGGCACTTAACAACAACAACAATGTGAATATGGTCTTGTAATACTGAATTTAGACTTCTGGCCTCCTGAATCATGAAAATAAATTTCTATTGTTTTAAGCCACCAGGTTTGTAGTAATTTGTTTCAGAAGCCACAGGAAAATAATATATTTTGTTAACCTGTTCTTTTATCCTGGTGAGATATTATCTTATTACAAATTATACAGCATTCTTATCATGGGGCTTTGTGAGAGAGCAAACTCCCTGAAATTATTTATAAAATTACACGCACACCTAGGTAAAATTTTTGTTGAGAATAAGGTTCCTAATTTTCATCAGATTTACAAAACAACTTCTGTCCTAATAGTTATAAGGCAAATGAGTTGATTGAATTTTGGCAGTTCCCTGACTTCCTAGCCCCTACCCTTATCACTGGAAAAGTAATGTTGTTGTTAGGTACCTTCAAGATGGCTCTAATTCATAGCAACCTTGTACATATTAAAATGAAATATTTCCCTGTACTGTGCAACCCTCACAACCATTACTATGTTTGAGCTAGGGTTATGTTAAGGCAGGTAAAAGACCTAAACACAGATATTGGTAGTAGTGGTGGTTGCATGCTTTTGAGTCAGTTCCAACTCATAAGAACCCCGTGTAGGGTTTCTGAAGCTGTAAATCTTTATGGGAGCAGAAAGTCCCATCTTTCTTCCCCAGAGCAGCTGGTAGATTCGAACTGCTGACCTTGTGGTTAGTAGCCCAACTGGTAACCCAATACTCCATGAAGTTCCTTTAAACACTGATATTACTTAACCATTAATTTGAACAAAATATGTGAGTTACGTATGTATTTGTATATATGTTTGTATTATACATACACCTGGTATGACACCGTAGGATAAGCACTGGACTGCTAACCACAAGGTCAGCAATTCAAACCCACAAACTGCTCCTTGGAAACCTTATACAGGATCTCTTTGAGTTGGAACTTACTTGATCACACTTAACAACAACAATAATGTACATATAGAGAGCCTTGGTGGTGCTGTGGGTTAAGCACTGCTCTGCTACCCAGAAGGTCAGCATTTCAAACCCACTAGCCATGCCACAGGAGAAAGATGAAGTTGTCTGCTCCCATAAAGATTTACAGTCTAAGGGTTCTGTTGTTGTTGTTGTTGTTAAGTGCCGTCGAGTCGGTTCCGACCCATAGCTACAGGGTTTCCGAGGGTGTAAATCTTTACGGGAGTAGAAAGCCTCATCTTTCTCCCGTAGGGTCACTATAAGTCAGAATCAACTTGATGCTGGTGGACAAATGTGTGTGTTAGCAATACATGATGCAGCTTCTTTTTAAATATAACACAATGTTAGCAATTGAACATTAAAAGTGGTGTGGGTAATTTTAATGGAATGAGATGAGTGGATTATAAAAATTTTAATAGATGTGGGGTACTGAGATTTTTACTAGATTCTATAATAAAGAAAATGAGTCCGTGAACTCAGTTGTTTAAATAATCAATGTAAAATCCTATTGAGCTCTTCCACAGTAAAAAGAAATGACTTCACCAATTTTGTGTTTAATTGCTCATACTTCAATCTGGAAACTTACTTCATAATAAATGCTGTAATTATAAATTAACAAGTGAAAAGATATCATAAAAATTAATGATTAGAAAACAAATATTATTAAAAAATTGTTATGTTTTACTTTCAGGTAGATCTTTCATCTCTAGCATAATGTAATTTTAAAATATTTATTTTTATTCTTTTATCTAAGAATTTCCTTACAAATTCTTCAATGATTTCAACATAATTATGCTGCCCAAAATGATCTACTTCCATACATAATAGACCTGGTGTGGCACTGTAGGATAAAGCAATGGATTACAAGATCCATTGAACCACAAGGTGTGTGGTTCAAATTCATCACCCAGTTCTCAGAAACTCTATACAGGATCATTATGAATCAGCCCACTTAGTGGCACTTAAGAGTAACAGCAACAATACATAATAAAGGAGCCCTGGGAGCACAGTGGTTATGCATTGTGCTGCTAATCAAAAGGCCAGCAGTTGAAATCCATCAGCTGCTCTGCAGGAGAAAGCATGAGGCTTTCTGTTCTTATAAAGATTTGTAGCCTCAGAAACCCTACACATGGTTACTATGAGTCACAACCAAGTCAGCAGCACACCATCATGACAGCACATAATAAGGATAATGAATCTAAATTTTATTGAATCACTGTTTTATGTTGAGGGTTTTTTAGTCTCTTTAGGGATGAAAATGAACATTGTCTTTTGCAGTTTGTAATCATTAAATTAAAAAATATATACATAAGGCAATTTCAATATTTGGAAAATGCACATTGTATTGTATTTTCCATATGGAATAATACGTGCATAAATGAGTAAACCACCATTCACCTAGCTGCAGAAAATGAGTTTTCTGGAAAACTTCATTGTGCTCATGCGGAACCTGTACAGAGACCAAGAGGCAGTTGTTTGAACAGAACAAGGGAAAACCAAGTGGTTGAAAATTAGGAAAGCTGTGTGCCAGGGTTGTATTCTTTCATACTTATTCACTCTGTATGTTGAGCAAATAATCCAAAAAGCTGGATTATATGAACAAAAACATAGCATCAGGACTGGAAGACTCATTAACAATCTGTGATATTCAGATGATACAACCATGCTTGCTGAAATCAAGGAAGACTTAAAATACTTATTGGTAAAGATCAAAGACCACATCCTTTGGTATGTGTTGCACCTCAATGTGAAAAAACACAAAGTCCTCATCATTGGACATATAAACAACATCCATATACATGGACAAAAGATTGAAGTTGTCAAAGATTTCATTTTCCTTGTATCAATCATAAACACTCAGGGAAGCAGGAGTCAAGAAATAAATGACATATTGCACTAAGTAAATCTGATGCAAAAGACCTTTTAAAGTGTTCAAGAGCAAAGATGTCAATTTAAGGACTAAGGTGCTCCTGATCCAAGCCATGATATTTTCAGTAACTTCATAGGCATGTGAAAGTTGGACAGTGAATAAGGTAGACCTTAGGAGAATTGATGCATTTGAGTTATGGTGTTGGAGGAAAATATTAAAAGTACCATGGACTGCCAAAATATCAAACAGATCTGTATTGGAAGAAGTACAATCAGAATGATCCTTGGAAGCCAGGATGGCCAGATTTCATCTCTCATACTTCAGTCATATTATCAGGAGGGACCAGTTCCTGAAGAAGGATATCATGTTTGGTAAATGGAGCTTTGGGAAAAAAGAGGAAGACCTACCAACAAGATGATTGGCACTGTGGCAACAGCAATGGGTTAAAAAGTAGCTACAATTGTGAGATTGGTGCAGGACCAGAAAGTGTTTTGTTCCATTGTGCATAGGGACACTATGAGTTGATACTGACTTGATGGCACAAAACAACAAATGACTAAAATTTGTCCTTCTTAAACCTTTAATCTAAGTTCTCATGTAAGAATGAAATTATTATACTTCTAATTAAAATCATTGGATAAATTTACATTCATTTATTGGATGCGTACCTTAATGCACTTTTCACCAGGTGTGTCCACATTTTTTAGTTAGGAATTTCATACTCTTTCACACTTCTTGACATATCATCATTGACAATGATGGTGTCACAGATGGTAACATGAAATTGGTCTCTGGCACTCAGTAATACTCTTTCTAATGTTTCTGCAATGGTGACTAACAGATAATTAGTATCAGGCAGTATCTGTTTTGCTATATTATGCATAATTATCCTTTCAGTTATGCAACTTAATTACTAATAGAGATCTGTGCAAGACCTTAAATTTTCTTCTGATTCTTTGACTTGTCCAATGAAAATGGTGTAATGCATTAATCCATGTAACCAATTTAAATATATATTCTCAAGTTAACATATTGTTGGCAATGTTTTCAGCTTCTCTTTTATAATTTCCTTTTTGTGCTCTTATCTTCAGCAATATTTCTTAGAGCAGACCAACTCTGAGTAGACAATTCCAAGATTATACATAACTCATTGCTTTCAAGAGGTAGCATACGATCAAGAGCCAATGATCACTGAGGGAGGAAGTCCAAGGTGTGTTGAAGGAATTGGCAAAGAACATGGTACCAGATATTGATTAAATAAAAATTGAAAGCTTTCAAGAAAGTGAGACAGCACAGGAGGCACTCACTCATCTCTGCCAAGAAATTTGGAAGACAACTATCTGGCCGACTGATTGGAAGAGATCCATATTTGTGCCGATTCCAAAGAGAGGTGACCCAATAGAATGAGGAAAGCATCTGACAATATCTTGATATCCATGCAAGTTAAGTTTTACTAACGGTAATACAGAAACAGCTACAAGCATACATTGATGAGAACTTCCAGAGGTTCAAGCCAGATTCAGAAGAGGCCGTGGAACAAGAGATATCATTGCTGATGTCCAGTGGATCTTGGCTGAAAGCAGAGAATATCAGAAAGATGTTTACCTGTGCTTTATTGACTACGCAAAGACTTTCAATTGTGTGGATCATGACAAGCTATGGACAACATTGTGAAGGATGAGTGTTTTGGAACACTTAATTGTGCTCATGAGGAATCTGTACCTGGACCAAGAGGCAGTTGTTTGAATTAAACATGGGAACACTGAATGGCTTAAAATTAAGAAAGGTGTGTGACAGGGTTGTATTCTTTCACCATACTTATTCAACATATTGGCTATATTGTCATAGAACTGGCCTCTGCACTTAGAAATATCCAATTTGCAAACTTCATATAAATAGTGAAGTACGTATTTGCAATTTCTTCACCAATATGACTTCTTAGGCTAGTAAGTTTGATAAATCACTAGACAAGTTTTCATCTGTTTGAGATGTATATCTTAAAATAATACTTAGATGATCTGTATGAGAAAGATCAGAAGTGGAATCTACAGACAAACTGAAATATTGAGCTATACTTATTTCACTCAAAGTCAGTCAATCTAATTACATCACTTATTAGGCTTATTAATTCTTATTTACATGTTGTTTTAGACATATATGATGAGTTGCTCTTTCCAATGCTACACATTATGAGATGTAAACCTGCAAAAATGGAAAAAATTAAGCAACAAGTTCAAGTAAACCCCCCAAAAAATTCCATTTTGTGGGAACCAAAACAATTCATTATATCATCCAAAAGATACTCCATATACAACAATTGTTATAAATAAAGCAACAAGCTCCCAAATTGCTTTTTAATACTGACATTCTTCATTATTTTGTGTTTCTGTTCATGAATTTAGCCAAACCGAGTTTTGGTTTAAATAAGACAGAACACAATCTCTGTGAATTGAACTATTTTCATGTTTATCAAGCATATTTGAGTTGTACCAATCACTAAATCCATTTTTATCAAAATGAGAATTCAGTAATTTTGGACTGAATAGCTTGCAAACAAAACAATACACATAGTCAACTGATAGAAACTATAGTAGCTACTCGCTCTTATAATTGTCAACATTAACTTTACACCCTAGAAATATAATGTGGGTAAAGAATCATATTTGTTCCCCAACCAGAAAATTTTGACTAGAATATTCAAATGGATCACAACGATGTTGACAATCTCTTGGCCCTCTTTGATCTACTAACTTACATCATTAGAAGAAGAATCAGTCCACAAAGCAAGATCTGTGCTTCTGTTATTTATGAAGTTTCAGATTCAATAATTTTAGATTCTAAAGTAATTTCAGTTTCTACACCACTATTATGGTTCTACCATAGCAAATGGATTTGAATGACTGAAGCTAAATTGAAAATCAAGTAAAATTTATAAGATAAAATTTACAATTGAAATTGTATGTAAACACAAAAAAATATATTTAAAAATTAATTACTAAACAATGGATTTGGAACATGCAATTTTGTCCTTAAGGACTGAGATGGTGGTGGTTATGTGCTATGGAGTCGATTCCAACTCATACCAACCCTGAACAGGGTTTCCGAGGCTGTAAATCTTTACAGAAGCAGAAAGCCTCATCTTTCTCCCATGGAACAGTTGGTAGTTTTGAACTGCTGACCTTGTGGTTCCCAGCCCAATTCATAACCACTATACTACCAGAGCTCCTAAGGACTGGGATAGTCAAAATAAATAGTACTTAGAAAGCAGTTCAGAATCATTTCATTCATTTATGTACAATGTTTCTTAATGGGCCCCTGACAGATCTCCATAAGTGTTTTTCATCTTGAAATCATACTAAAGAACTGTCCACTCACTTACTGTCATTTGATATTGTGTCTTCACACTTTGTTAAACTGCTATTGATACAAAACACGGGCATGAATAATCACAAAGAGAGTAATACAAACAACAATTCTTAATCTAAAGACACTTTTTGGTTTGATTTGCACAGGACCAGGTATGTCATTCTTAAGTGATGATTGAGAGGGAACTGAAAGTGAGGTTTATACCTGATTCATCCAAAATGAAAAGGAAACTATAACTGTTATTATTTATAATATTTATAAAATGAGGTCAACTTCATTATTGCCCTGCCAATTCCTTTGACTGTTATGCTTACTTAGCCTTGCTTTGCATCCTGACTGGCACCTACGGGTCTTTGCTTTGATAGGACATGCTGTGTACTGTAATCATTTCATAGCCACCTCCTGTTGAGGTGGCTTTCGTGCTTTCAGTACTCATTTAAAATGCTTTGTGAAACTATTCATCTTCACATGAGCACTCCAACTCTCCAGTAAATTGTGTACCACAGTAAAAAGTGATCTCTCATTGTCCTCATATGTTTTTCATTATGTTTAACAAAAATCTTGACTAGCACTGTGGGACCACAAAGTGATGCTAGAAGCACTCTCACAAAACAGAGAAAATCCATGACATTACAAGAAAAGTTGAATTGTTTGGTATGTACTGTAAATTATAGTCTGAAGTTGTTGCTACCTCCCATTTCAAGATGACTGAAGGTAGCACAAGGTCAATTGTAAAAAAAAAAAAAAAGAGAGAGAGAAAGAAAGACAGAAAAGAAAATTCATGAAACTGTTTCTGCAGCTGTCATCAGTCATGAACACCTTGTACTTTTTTGTGAAAAAATTTTTATCTCATATTGAAAATGCAACTTTTATGTGGGTGCAGGATTGCTATAAGAAAGGGATATCTATAAACTCTAAATTGATTTTTTTTTAAATTAAAGTGAAATCATTATGCAACAACTTAAAGTGAAAGGTAAGTGAAGGATCAAAACTGGAGAACTGAATGCTAGTAAAGGATGGTTTTGGAGCCCTGGTGTAGTGCTGTGGGTTAATGCATTGGACTGCAAAGTCAGTTTGAACCTCAAGGTTGGTAGTTCAAATTCAGCAGTTGCTCCTTGGAAACCCTATATAGGATTGCTATGGGTTGGAACCTACTCGACAGCACCTAACAACAACGAAGGATGATTTAATAATTTTAGAAAGAGTTTGGGCTTTAAAAATGTCAAGATAATAGAAGCAAGCAGCTTCTGCCAACTAAGAGGCAGCATACGATTTCCCAGAAATTAAGAAAATAAGGAGCCCTGGTAGCATAGTGGGTTACACATTGGGCTGTTAATCACAAGGCCAGCAGTTCAAATCACCAGCTGCTTCACAGGAGAAAGATGAGGCTTTCTGCTCCTATAAAGATGTATAACTTCAGAAACCCTATACAGGGTTTGTACCCAAGAAAGTACCTTTTACATAAAGACTAAAGTACAAATGCCCATGATGATGGTTATGTGTTGTGAAGTCATTTCCAACTCACAGCAACCCTGAAGAGGGTTTCCAAGCCTGTAAATGTTAAGTAGAAAGCCTCATCTTTCTCCTGTGGAATGGCTGATAGTTTTGAACTGCTAACCCTGCAGTTAACATCCCAACTCATAACCCACTTTGATACCTCCTTAAGTGCTCATAGCAACGTTATTAGTTTTATCCCTAAAGTGGAAACAACTCAATTTCCTTAATGGAAAAAGAAAGAATTACATTTTTATATATTCATATAATGGAATCCTATTCAGAAATAAACTGAAGCCAAATGCACATATACAGAACAATGTAAATACGTCTCAAAACTTTTATGCAAAGTTAAAGACAGACATAAAGATACACATTGTATGGTTTCATTTATATAAATTCTAGAAGAAACAAAACTAATTTATAGTGATAAAAATATGAGCAAGAGTTTTCCGTGGGAAGAAGTATAAAGAAATTTTCTGTAATGATGTTGTTGTTGTTAAGTGCCATCGAGTCGTTTCCGACCCATAGTGACCCTGTACAGGGTTTCCGAGGGTGTAAATCTTTACGGGAGTAGAAAGCCTCATCTTTCTCCCGCGGAGCGGCTG
>NW_006408519.1:59785484-59794165 GCF_000296735.1 Chrysochloris asiatica
GAGGGTGTAAATCTTTACGGGAGTAGAAAGCCTCATCTTTCTCCCGCGGAGCGGCTGGTAGTTTCGAACCGCTGACCTTAAGGTTCACAGCCCGATTCTTAACCACTACGCTACCAGAGCTCCTCAAACTTGAGTATAGGCCTCAGTAAATATCTTTAAGACCTTCTCTCAATTTTTTTTTTTTTATAGTCTATAAATCTAACAACAAATAAATAACAATGCTTGAACATCTACTTTGTGCTTATGTTATTTATTGCATTTTAGATACTTTTTTTTTTTTTTAATTTCCAAGTGACCTGGATATGCTTATACATATATTGACATCAAGTAGGTTGCTATGGAAACTGAATACAGCTGAATGTTGAGATTTACAGGCAGGTAATTTAAGAAATCCTGCAGCACAGATGAGTGCTTGATAGTATTCTAGTAGCCTCAGGGCATATCAGAATTAAATAAGACACTAAGTCTTGAAATGAAAGGTGGTTATTATACATTGAACTGTAACTGAAAAAATAAAGCATTTTATTCAAAAGATTTGGTTATCAGAATATGCATTATGATACTAGTTTGTTCGCTTGGGAAGATAAAGGCAGAACTGTATCCTCTCTGTGTTTACTCACCAGGTCAAATAACTTTTTAAAAACCAAACCAACTTTCCACTGAACCATTTCCAACTCAAGATGATGCCATTGGTGTCAGAGAAGAACTGCACTCCCTAAGGATTTCCAGGTTGTAATCTTTCCGATGAAGATCACTAGGCCTTTCTCAGGTAACATCTACTGGAGGATTCAAAACACTAACCTTTTGGTTAGTAGTTAGTGCTTAGCGATTTGTAACATAGTTTAACAGGGAAAAAAAAAATAGATATAGACTATTATAGAAATACTCTAAAAGTCATTCACAAATAAAGGCCCAGTGACACATTGATGCTGGGAAAGAAAGTAAGTCACTCAAAGAATTCTGATGCATAACCAGTTAAATAATCTTATCACTCTTCCTAACCAACACAGACCCATCTTTGCCAAAGTCATTTGAAAGGCGGTTTCCTAAACTATTTTTAACATATCCATTAGCATGAAGTTCACAATGTCAAAAAGAATAAAATTGTAGAATGGACTTTCATAAAATATCAAAATATTCTGAGTTTCAACTTTTATTTGATATCTATACTACAGATGGGATCTTGGTATGGCACTGTAGGAGTGCTAACCATAAGGTCATTATTTCAAACTCACTTGCCACCCTTCTGAAAACCAATACAGGGTGCTGTGAGCCAGAATTGACTTTACAGCACTTTAATAACAATTACTGCAGATGAGCAAACTGATTCAATAGCAGTTCACAACAACAACTGTAGATAAGTAAAATTAACTTTAACTTCTTTACCTTCCTACCTGTTTACTAACATAGCCATTTTTATAATGTTTGCCTAAACCACCTCCATTGTTGAAATAAAAAGTCTATATTTGGACACAGCTTCTAATATGCTACAAAATGTTTCTTATAAGTAACATTATTTTTGACAAAATACTGTTCAACTTCAAAAATGTTCCACAAGAACCCTTGATTCTTTGAAAAATATAATACCTTCTATAAGCAAGTTCCACCACTCGTATGTCAGTTTGTCATACTGTGGTGGCTTGTGAGTTGCTGTGATTGTGAAAGCTATGCCACTGGTATTTTAAATACCAGAAGCTGTAGAAGATGTGATGCATTTGAGTTATGGTGTTGGAGGAGAATATTTAAAGTAAAAAGAACCAACAGATCTGTGTTGGAAGAAGTGTAGCCAGAGTGCTCCTTGGAGGCCAAGATGGCCAAACTTCGTCTCTTATACTTCAGACATATTGTCAGGAAGGACCAGTCGCTGGAGAAGGATATCATGTTTGGTAAGGTTGAGGGTCAGAGAAAAAGAGGAAGACCCCCAACAAGATGGATTGGCCAAATAGCAGCATCGATGGACTCAAGCGTGGCAACAATAATGAGGTTGGCCCAGGATCGGGCAGTGCTTCGTTCTGCTGTGCATAAGGTCGCTATGAGTTGGTACTGACTCTATGGTACCTAACAACAACTACATAAACAAGTTCATAATCACAAAGTAACCTGCAAAGAGCACAAGATTTAGAGTCACAAGTACTCATGTTGAATCATGAATTTGCTATGAACCAACCATGCAGTATTGGAAAAGACATTTTATTTCTCAAAAATCTGACTTTTTTTTCTTTGTAAAGTGGTGATAATAATCATTCCACTATCTCCGTGACTTTGTGACCACAAGAACTACATGATGCCAGGTACCACCTCCAACTCCTTCAGAGGGATTAATTAGAAGGTCCTGGATAGAATGGAAGACACTGTGGAAAAAAGTCAGAATTCAAAAAAATATCAGGTTTACTGGTCAGAAAGACACTGAAGGAAACGGAGACTGTGGCCTTCAGTCACCCTTCAGAAATAGAACTTACCCTCTTGACCTAATTTTGAACTAAATAGTGAGTTGCTATATGGTGGAACAACAATGTTAGTGAGGTACATTAACCATGCAATTGTCAACCATTTGTAGATCAAAAGGGCAACCTATACCTAGGAACAAAGTTCAGAGAAGTAGAGAAGGAGGTTAAAATGGAAATATGAACCACAAGGAGGAAATGGGATAACTGTTACTTTATGAGATGAAGCAAAGTATGTGATTTGTTGGGTGGAAAATTAATGATCTGCTGTGTAAACTTTCACTCAATTCACAATAAAAAGTTTCCCAAAAAAGTAACCATCATGCTAAACTCAAAGGATTGCTGAGTTGATTTTAAATGATAACATACAAAAGCACTCTAAAAATCATAAAAAAAATATGTTATGATGTTCAGTATTTTGACATTAAAAAGATCATATGGTCCTACCAGTTTTTCACTAACAACATAGAACAGCAATGTCACATTACAAAAATAAGGACTGTAAATAAGTGACTAAAGAGGCTGCACAGTTAATACAGATCAAATAACAATTATGACTGCTATTTATTGAATGTCAAACAAATGCCAAGAGCTCTAAAGTACTAAATCTGACAACCCTCTGTAGTAATGTTAGCTCCATTTTAGAGAAATGTTTTGCCATAGGGTTGCTCTGAGTTGAAACTGACTCGATGGGACTTAACAACAACAAGATGTTGATTGTTGATCAATGCTAATGCAGTCCTGGCGTTGCATTAGGCTGCAAAGTCAGTTTGAATCACCCACACAGTTGGTGGTTCAAGCTCAACAGTCACTCCTCAGAAATCCTATCCAAGATTGCTATGAATGAGAACCCACTTGACAGCACTTAACAACAACAATGACGACAATAATGGAGACCTGGTGTGGTGCTACAAGATAAACACTGGACCACATGGTCATTTGACTTGTAAGGTCAGTGGTTCAAACTCATCAGTTGCTCCTAGGAAACCCTATATAGGGTTGCTATAAGTTGACAGCACTTAACAACAAGAATAAGAAGAACATTACAGCTGGAAAACAAAGGGAGGTGATTTCTATTTTAGAAATAATGACTAAGGGAGTCCTCTTTAACATGATGAGAGAGTCAATCATATGAATATTAGAAGGAAAAACATTTTAAATAGAGAGAATAGCAAGTACAAATATTTGAAGGCAAAAGCCTCCTTCAGGCAAGATTTTTAAATGTCTGCTGACTAAAAATAAGTATATACCAAAGATAGCAAACAATTTTAAACAATCCTTCCTTCTTGACATCACTCTTTCTCTCTGTCTCATACAAAAATACATCAATGTTATATATAGCCTATCTTTTGGACTAAATGATATTAATACATTCACATGCATACTCACACACTCCTACATGCAAATACTCATCCAGAATTTGTAGAAATAGAGTTATATATGCCAAATGGTGAAAATCATAGGTAAAGTGAAGACAAAGAATAATATAAGAAATGTGTTGCTGGCCTCATTGTTATGGTACTTTGCTTTTAAAGGCAGTATTAACTAAGACAAATGCTCTGAGGTTTTGTAAGAGTCTTCATTCAAACCTTGTACAGACAGTCCTGTGGGAATTTCATTTCCAGCAGTACAGATTAGATGTGCAGAGTAACAACAGCAGAGAACAATGAAAAATGCTGGATACCTTGGGGTTTTTTGTTTAGTTTTTTTTTTAATCTTTAAAGCACAGTTGAGATGACACTGAAGTAAGAAAAACAATTTAAGTCCAAAAATGCAAAAGCAATTCTTCAGGGATAAACTAATCCTGGAGACAGCATTTGTCCTGCAGGCATCTGATATAATTCTTTCCTGCTGAGAGCCTGAATCTTAACAGCATTGTGAGGCCAGTAGATAGGAGTAATAGCTTGGGGCAGATATGAAACCTACAAAATGTTAACATTCAAGGAGGGTGGCATGTCAGTAAGAGAACCCTAAAAATATCTACCCACAGAGAATTATCTGTCTTGGCTTCTATTATAGGTCTGATGATTAAAACAAAGAAAGTGAGAGAAACAAAGATCTCTAAAAGCCTTTAATTATACTACTACAATGTGTGGCCCCCAAACTTGTTATCTAAAAATTACTTAGAGAGATCCTGCTGTTGTACCCCATTAACACCTGTAAGAAACAGAAAGCTTAAGATCTGGAAGATGTAGTGACCTTTTCTTACAATATTAAAGAGTTTCTACATTAGAAATTTCTAAGGAACATAAGTTCACAATGAAAATTCAGTAAGCACATGAAGAAAACTATAAAACAAGACTCTGGAAAAATACCAAACTATACAACAAACCTGTGAAAATATAGTAATTGGTTGTATCAGATACAGAATATAAATGAGACATATTTAATACATCTACAGAAATGAAAGGAGTCCAGGTATGTCACTGTAGGATAAGCACTCGACTGCAAATTTAGTCTGAACTGCAAGGTTCATAGTTCAAACTCACCAACCACTCCTTGGAAACCCTACACAGGGTCAATGTGGGTCAGAACGGACTCAACTGCACTGAACAACAACAGCAGCAGAAATGAAAAAAAGATTGAACATTTGATATAAAATAAACTATTCAAAATGATCATGTATTGGGAAAAGAACCAGTTAGAACAATTATTTTGTAATGCAATAATTAAATTTAAATCTCAATTTATCAGTTAAATAACAGTTTAGAAGTTAGAGGTAGAATATTGAAGTAGAAAATATTTCTGAAGAAATTGTTCAGAATATAGTGTTTGTTGTTAAGTGCCATCTAGTCAGTTCCAACCCATCGTGATCTAGCATTGGGTTTCCAAGGAGTGACTGCTTAGTTTGAATTGCTGACCTGGTGATTTAAACTGAACTTGCAGACCTGCGCTTATCCTACAGTACCATGCCAGGACTCCAGAATATAGTGTATAGAAAGCATTGGTGTTATTGTTGTTAAACTGTCAATTCTGACCCAAAGCCTCACTGTATAGGGTTTCCAAGGAGCAACTGGTAAGCTTTAACCGCTGACCTTGAGATTCAAACCGACTTCACAGTCCATTGCATAAACCCACAGTGCCACACAAGGTCTTCACAGACCTTGTAGATATACAAAAAGATAGAAAATATGGAAGAAAGATTAAAGAAAAGCTAAAGAAGACCGAACTTTTGTTAATCATATACTTCAATATAGATTGAGTAGAATGAATCATAGAGAAACGCTACTCAAAGAAATAGTTGTAAGCTTTCCAGAAATTACAAAACTATCATAAAGGCCCAGAATCTTTAGGAAATATAAATGGGATACATCAAAATAAGCCTATCCTAGATTTTTGTAGTAACAACTAACCAAAAACAAGGAATGAATATTTAAATCAGCCACAGAGAAAAGAAATGTCGGACAGAGCACAGAGAGCTGACTTTTCAGCATCAAAAATGTAAGTCAGTAAGAAACTGTCATTCAATAACTGGGAAAAAATAAGGAAACTGTCATCCAGAACTCTGCAGACATTAAAATGACCTTTCAATAATAAAGAAAAAACAAACACATACTTAGGAACACAAAAACTGATCAAAATTTTAATGTATGGATCTTTAAGAATGAGAGCTTGATGTAGCCATTTCGCCTGCATTGAACGTAAGTATAGTCATTTTGAGAACTAAACTTTACTTCTTTGTTAAGTTCCCTCAAGTCAGTTCTGGCAGTGATCCTATATATGGTTTCTGAGGAGCAGCTAGTGTGTTTGAACTGTGGACCTTCTAGTTTAAAGTCCAGTGCTAATCCTACAATACCAGAGTAATATAATCAAGCACTGTCAGAAGCATCTTAAGCACACACCCTTTCCAGTCCTTGTTTCTGGCAATGCTTTAACCATTGTCCGAATGTTAAATGTTAATGGTCACCTATTTCCGCTTGAAGTCTGGTTCCTGTTTTGTAGCTTCTGATAAGGAGTCCTAGTTGAGCACGGAGGGATAAAGCACTGGACCACAAGGTTGGGGGTTCAAACTCACATCCACTCCTTGGAAACACTATACAGGGTGCTATGAGTCAGAACCAACTGGATGGATGGTACTTAACTACACCATCTAGGCAAAGAGGCACCAGGAATTAATCATGTACTCCCTTTTAATTCTGTTTATCTGGACACTGTGATCACTTTGTAAATGTTAGTGTAAATGTTAGAATGATAAGTTAGTGTAAATGTTAGAATGATAAGACTATATAGCACACCTGTATTCTGTACTAATTAACATTGTTAAAACAGATATAAATATTACTTGTAAGAAACAGTCATTGTTGTTGTTGTTAAGTGTCATAGAGTTGGTTCTGACCAATAGCAATCCTGAATAGGATTTCTGAGGAGCCGCTGGTGAACTTGAAGCACCGACTTTGTGACTCAAACCGACTTTGCAGTTTGGAGCACTTGGTACCCGTCAGCGCCACACCAGGACTCCATTAAAACCAGCCTCTTTGCTGCCAGGGTCCTGAGAGTCAGCTTCCTAATAATAAAGGCTTTTCTCTTACTTTGTTTATCTGGAGTGTTTGTTAATTAGACTCAATCTCTCCAAGGCATTGAACCCAAGCTTTGGAATAAGAAAAAGGGAATTTCCAAATGTAAGGAATGTTCCTCAGGAAGAACAATGATGTCAGAGTCACAGTGCAGTGCAGTGGATTCCTTTCTATGACTCTTCTACCCATAATCCTTGTTGTGTTGTTGCTGTTGTTAAGTGCCCTTGAGTCAGGTTCTGACCCATAATGATCCTGTATAGGTTTCCCAAGAAGCAACTGGAGAGGTTGAACTACTGACCTTGCAGTTCAAACCAATTTTGCAGTCCATCACATTAACCCACAGCACTAACAAGTCCTTGTAAGGACCACCAAACTACTTTTTCCTGATGGGTCTGGATAAGCAAGTGGAAGTAGATGATGCTTAAAGGGTGATACATGCCAGTAGCAATTGTTAACAAAGTTCATCATGTCTGAAAAAAGTTGAAATTTGTAAAAACCATGAGGTCCTTGTGTATAGTGATCTCTTATGCTGTCTAAAGAAGGTATTTGAAATGAACAAATCATTGATTTTGAAGAATTCTATCATGTATTCTCTAGCATCATTTATATCCTCGAGGGCATATTTTCCAACTACTCATCCTTCCTCTTTGCTCCCAACCTTTATATTCCAATCACCATCGTAATGATCAATAAAATCTTGATTGCATTTTTTATCAGTGTCCGATTGAAGAAGTTGGTAGAAGTCTATTTCATCCTCACTGCCTTTAGTGGTCGGTGCATAAATTTTAATACTAGTGGTATTAACTGGGCTTCCCTGTTGGTGCATGGATATTATCCTATCACAGACAGCATTGTATCTCATGACTGATCTGGATATGTTCTTTTTGACGATGAATGCAACACTATTCCTCTTCAATTTGTCATTCCTGGCATAGTAAACCATGTGGTTGTCAGATTCAAAATGGCCAATACCAGTCCATTTCAGCTGCAAAACTAATGATTTGTTCATTTCAAATACCTTCTTTAGACAGCATAAGAGATGACTATACACAAGGACCTCACCAGATGGAATAAATAGAAATCAAATTGATTACATCTGCAGAAAGAGATGATGGAAAAGCTTCATATCATCAGTGAAAACAAGGCCAAGGGCAGACTGTGGAACAGACCATCAATTACTCATAAGCAAATTCAAACTGAAGCTGAAAAAAATGAAAACAAGTCTATGAGAGCCAAAATATGACCTAGACTATATCTTACCTGAATTTAGAGACCATCTGAAGTACAGATTTGATACGTTAAACACTAAAAACCGAAGACCAGAAGAGTTATGGGATGACATCAAGAACATTATACATGAAGAAAGCAAAAGGTCATTGAGAAGACAATAAAGAAGGAAAAGGTCAAAATGGATGTCAAAAGAAACACTGAAACTTGCTCTCCAGCGTAGAGATGCTTAAGTAAATGGAGGAAAGGAGAAGGTCCAAGAGCTGAACAGAAAATTTCAAACATCATCTTGAGAAGATAAAGCCAAATACTACAACAAAATGAGCAAAGATCTGGAATCAGAAAATCAAAAGAGAAGAACACGCTCAGCATTTCTCAAGCTGGGGGAACTAAAGAAAAAATTCAAGTCTCGACTTTTGTTATTGAAAGATTCTCTGGGCAAATTATTGAATGATGCAAAAAGCATCAAGAGAAGATGGAAAGAATATACAGAGTC
>NW_006408519.1:59797360-59807567 GCF_000296735.1 Chrysochloris asiatica
ATAAGAACATAAAATATTTTAAATGAAAATAATGGTTTAAATACTGGTAAATAAATATTCCTGTCCATTAACTGGGGTCTTTGTGTGGCACTGTAGGAAAAGCAGTGGAGTGCTAACCACAAGGTCAGGGGTTCAAACCCATCAACCACTACGTGGAAACATTATACAGGTCACTGTGAATCAGAACCAACTCAATAGCGCTTACCAACAATAATAAATACAAAGGTATACCTATGAATGGGGAAAATGGATAATGCGTCATTTCAAAAAAGTCAAGTCTCTAGAAAATGCATAAAATAAGATTCAATTATATAAGTTCAAAAATGTAAAAAAAAAACCAACTAAATAATATCTTAAGAAACAAATATGTATTGTAAAATAAAATAGAATAAATAGTATAATTAACACAAAATTCAAGGCAGTGGTTCATTCTGAGTGGGAGAACAATCAGGCACACACTCAGAAGGGAACTTCTAAAGCTTGCTTTCCTAGTTGCAATTATAAACAGAGTTTATTATGATTGTAAAAACTTGAAACACTAACATGGGTTTAAAATGAGTCATCTCAGAAGCAGGAATTGCCACCCTCAAAAAAGAGCCAGGAGTGAACTTTTCCTAAGGATTTTGTGACATTATTTCTCAAAACTGAATGGCTCAGAATTCTCTTTGCTTTGCTTATTCCCCTCAGTTCTGATGACCATGAGTTTGAAGCCAAGGTGTCATCAGGGCTGCGCTCCCTCTGAAGCTATGGGAGAGAATGCTTCCTTGCCTCTTCTCGCTTCTGGTAGTTCCAGGAATCCCTTTGCACTGTGGATACATAGCGTTAATCTCTGCATGCATTCTCACTTGGACTTCTCCCTTGTGTCTTTTCCTCTTCTGGCTCTTATAAGGACATTTATCATTATGTTTTAGTACCCACTCATATAATCCAAGATAATCTCATCAACAGATCCTTAAATCTGCAAAGATCCTTTTTTTCAAATAAGGTCAGACTCACAGGTTGTAGAAGAATCCCAGATAGCATAGTGGATGACTAGCTGGTCTGCTAAACCCAAGGTCAGCAATTTTGAATCTTCAAGTAGCTCCTTGAAGAAAGATGAGTCTTTTTGCTCTATAAAGATGTACAGCCCTAGGAACTTTATTCAAGTTTGCTATGAGTCAGAACCAACTCAGTGGCACATTAACCATGACTACCACCAGAGGTTTGGGAGGTTAAACCATGGACATATCTAGTTGGGGACCACCATTCAACATACTCTATGGGCAACAAAGGAACTCGCAAAGGTCTCTTTGCTTTGCTTTGTTTGTTTTTCTTTTAAATATATAATGGGTCCCCAAATGGTTGTTCTATGTTTTCATTATTGTTGTTGTTGTTTAAACTGTAAGTGCACATTGTGTATGCATTTTATATGTGATATATCTCACAATAAACATTAACACACATACACTGAGAGAGTCTACTAGAGGATTTTACTGAAAAGGAAAATGTGAATTTCTTGAGGCTACACAGTGAGCCAGTAGTATGGTCTCACCTGCATCACTAATTTTCATACCTGTGTACAAAACAGTCTTAACCTGCAGGTTAGTACTCTTCCACACTAGATTAACAAAAATAGGAGTCTTTTATGATAGTGTTTCTGACACATTGCAAGGATTTAGAATAAATGGTATTAAATGATCTATAAATCATTCTCCAGTTTGGAATGGGACAAATTCATGAATCTTTCAAGAGTACTCACTAAAACTGGCCAGCCTTTTTTCTTGAGCTACAACACATACTATTACAGCTCAGGTTTTGTGTCACCTTAGTGGTGCCAACATTCTCAGTGGCTTTGCAGTAAAGATACAATTACCACCTCCATAATGAGATCTAATATAACAAAACCAACCCTATGAAATGATCTGATGTGATCAGCCCTGATCTGATGCAATTATCCAATGTATTGTACATTCTCAGTTCTATGATACTAATGAGGCCAAATTCAAGCTACAGGATTGAATCTTGTGTTAATTTCTTTTTGATATGAAAGGAGAAAAATGAGCAGAGATAAAGGAATCTGCTACCACCACTCATCTATGAGTTTGTCATACAGTGATGGCTTTTGTGTTGCTGTGATTCTGGAAGTTACAACACCAGTATTGTAAGTACTGACAGAGTCACCCATGGTGGATGGATTTCAGCTGAAATTCCAGACTAAGACACTAGGAAGAAGGAAAGGAGGACTGCTTCTGAATGTCTAGCCACTGAAAACTTTATGAATAGCAGGCAACACTGTCAAATAGCAGCAGAATATTAGATATTAAAACATTATGAATAGCACCAAATGTTGTCAGATACAGTGCCAAATGATGAGCCCCTCAGGTTGGAAGGCACTCAAAACACGACTGGGAAAAAACTGCCTATTAAAAGTAGAGATTACTGTGATGATGTGAATGGAGTAAAGCTTTCAGGACCATCATGTACTGATGAGGCACAATTCAAAATGAGGAGAAAAGGCTGCAAACATCCTTTAATAATCAGAATATGAAAAATTGTAAAAGACCAAAAATTAAATATAATGCATGAAGATTGCTATCCTAGGCACCAGTGAGTTGAAATGAATTGTTCTTGGTGATTTAAAATCTGACATTCATATGGTTTACTATGCTGGGAATGACAAATGAAAGAGGAATGGCTTCACATTCATCATCAAAGAGACCATTTCAAGATCTATCTTAAAGTATAATATGTCTGTGATAGGAAAGACCAGTTAATATTTTTCAAATTTACATACCAATCAGTTAATGATATTGAAATTGAAAAATTCTACCAACTTGAAATTGATCAAATATGCAATTAACATATATTGATAATTACTGGTGATTAGAATGCAAAGGTTGGGGTAGGGGGGAAGGAAGTACTGGTAGTTGGAAAATATGGCCTTGGTGATAGAAACAATGCTGGAGATAACATGAGAGAATTTTGCAAGACCAATAACTTCTTCATTGCTAATACCTTTTAAACAACACAAAAAGACTACTATATACCTGGACCTCAGTGAATGGAATACAAAGAATTCAAATTGACTACATTTGTAGGAAGAGATGGTGGAAAAGCTCAATATCATCAGCCAAAACATGCCCAGGGGCAGACTATGGAACAGACCATCAACTGCTCATAATCAAGTTCAGGCTAAAACTGAATAAAGTTAAAACAAGTCCATTAGAGCCCAAATGACCTTGAACACATTCCACCTGAACAAGGGATCATCTCAAAAACAGATTTGATACATTAGACACTACTGACAGAAGACCAGAAGTATCATGGGATGACATCAAGAACGTCATACAGGAAGAAAGCAAAAGGTTATTAAAATGACAAGAAAAAAGGAGAATATCAAAACTCATATGAGAAGACACTCTGAAACTTGCTTTCCAACATAGAGATTCTAAAGCAAATGGAAGAAATAAGGAGGTTAAGAGTTGAGCACAAAATTTCAAAGGACACTTCAAGAAGACAAAGTCAAGTACTATAGTGAAATGTGCAAAGACCTGGAGTTAGAAAATCAAAATGGAAGAACACGGTCAGCATTTCTCAAGCTGAAAGACCTGAAGAAAAAATTTCATGCTCAACTTGTAATATCGAAGGATTCTACAGGCAAAATATTGAATAATGCAGAAAGCATCAAAAGAAGATAGAATGAATACATAGAGTCACTATACCAAAAAGAAATGGTCAATGTTCAACTATTTCAAGAAGTTGCAAATGAATAAGAGTTTATGGTACTGAAGGAAGAACGCCAAGCTGCACTGAAGGTATTGGCAAAGAATAAGGCTCCAGGAATGGATGAAAAACAAATTGAAACATTTTAACAAACTGATACAGCACTGGACTCACTCATTCATCTATGCCAAGAAATTTTGAAGACAACCTGGCCAACAAACTGTAAGAGATCCATATTTGTGCCCTTTCCAAAGAGATGCTCAACTCTATTATTAATATCACATTGTTTTTGTTCTGGTTAAGTACTGTTGAGTCGGTTCTGACCCATAGCTGGTGAGTTTGAACCACCAGCCTTGTGGTTCAAACCAACTTAGCAGTCCAGTGCAATAACCCACTGCGCTACACCAAGATTCCTAATATCACATGCAAGTAAAATTTTACTAAAGATAATTCAAAATGGCTTCAACATTACATTGACAGAGAACTTTCAGAAGTTAAGCTGGATTTAGTCAAGGACATGGAATAAAGGATAGCACTGTGGATAGCAGATGACACTTGAAGACAGCACATTCTCAAAGCCCAGAATGTCAGAAAGATGTTTACCTATGCTTTATTAACTTTAAAAATGCTTTCAGTTTTGTGGATCATGACAAACTATGGATAACATTGTGAAGAATGGGTGTCCCAAAACACATAATTATGCTGATGAATAACTGTATATAGAACAAAGGACAGTCATTAAAATACTTTATGGCTTAAAATCAGGAAAGGTGTGTGCTATAATTGTATTCTTTCACCATATTTATTCAATCTATATGATGAGCAAATAATTCAAGGAACTGGATTATATGAAGAAGAATGTGGCATCAGGTTTGGAGTAAGATTCATTAACAACCTGTAATATGCAGATGATACAACCTTGCTTGCTGAAAGCAAAGAACTTAAAATACTTCCTGATGAAGCTCAAAGACCACAGCCTTCAATATGGTTGTACTTCAATGTAAAGAAAACAAAAATCCTCACCAGTCAACCAGTAAATATTACCATGCTAAATGGTGACAAGATTGAAGTTGTCAAAGACTTTATTTTGCTTAAATCCACTAACAACACTCATAGAAGCAGCAGGCAAAAAAATCAAATGATTTATTGCATTAGGTAAATCTGCTGCACAAGACCTCTTTAAAGTGTTCAAGAATAAAGATGTCAGTTTGAGAACTAAGGTATGCCTGGCTGAAACAGTGGTGTTTTAAGTAGTCTCATTTGAATATTGGACAATGAATAAGGAACACTGTAGGAGAACTGAGGCATTTGAGTTATGGTGTAGGAAATGTATTAAAAATACCATGGACTGCCAGAATAACAAACAAATCTGTGTTGGAAGAAGTATAACCAGAATGCTCCTTTGAAGACAAGATGGCGAGACTTTCTCTCACATACTTTGGGCATGTTTTCAGGGGAAACCAGTTCCTGGAGAAGGACATCATTCTTGGTAAAGTGGAGGGTCAGTCAAAAAAAAGGGAAGCATCTCAAGGAGATGTATTGGCACAGAGATGGCAGCAAGTGGCTCATATATGACAGGACAGTATTACGTTCTGTTGTGCATACGGTCACTGTGATTCAGAACCAATTGAATGGCAACTAACAACAACAACAAAAACTATCAACAATACTGAAGAACCAGGAGTGGAATGTGTCCTTTGGAGTTCAGTTCCCTTTACTGTGAAGCTCTTAGATCCAGGGTAAGAATGATGCCAAGACATATGGAAATATACAAGGAATCCTGAGCCTATAGGTGCTATAAGGAGACAAGGACCTTTCCCCAGAGCCAAGGAAGAGAAAGCCTTCTCCTAGAGCAGGCTTTCTGAATTGGAACTTCTAGCCTCCTAAACTGTGAGACCATACATTTCTCTTGTCATCCTCTTGTGGTTTCTCTGTTATATCAATACAAGAAAGAATAGAAATCCCACTGGAAAACTAGATTTGAGAATATAGACAACTCCAAGAGTCCTACTCACGCTAGACAAACAAAGCAAAACAAAACAAAACAAAAAACTTCCTGAGACTGATTGAGCAGCTGCAGGCAGAAGTCCATGAATATACTTCATAGCACAAGAGGAACTTGGAAGGAAAGAAAGACAATCATAATTAACAAGCACAAGGATTTGCCAGATTAAAAATTATTTGGATACTCAAATTTCCACAAATGCTGTATAGTTAGCCTTATTTTACAGAGAAAGAAATGCATATTAAAATATATTAGGAATCTCTTTTAAAGAGCTGTTCAATAAAATTTGTCTCCTTCAGTGTTTATCAGCACTAACTTAGATAAGGGTCAATGAACTGCTAAAGTCTGCATTTCCGGTATCAAAAGTATTTAGCATCCTATTTTTATTCACACATTTTTGTCCTAATTTCTAAATTAAACTGAGATACTGACTTTAATTATCTCTGTTCTTCTGTCTCTCATTCTCAGTCCAACACTACACTGGGGTGTGAAATCGATAATGAGAAGAAAGCTGCAAAAACATGTGGGAGCAAAGGCTGAAGTCTAACTCAAAATATCAAACAGTTTGGCAAATGAAATAAGAATTTTGGAGGATATGGGTTGTTGTGTTTTTTTAAAGGAATTATATTCATACTTTGAGAATTGTGATAGAATCAAAACAGAACCATATCAAAACAACAGAATCAACCGCTGAGTCAAGTGTTACAAGTTTTGCATATGAAATTCAATAATAAGAAGTCTCACTTTTCTACCAGGTTCAGCAGGGCAGATTGTATCTCTTGAAGGGCTTAGAATATTGAGTTCTTTTAAACAAATTTTGAGGGAAAATAAATATCATTTATACAAATTCATAGTTTCTCATTAGATACAATCTTTTTTTCAATTTCTATTTAAATCTAGATCTTGTTGTCATTTTTCTGAAGTGCTGTTGAGTTGAGTCCTACATAGAGCTTCTAAGGAGTAACTGGTGGATTTGAACAGCCGACCTTGTGGTTAGCAGTCCAGCGCTTTTCCTACTGTGTCCCACTGGGACTCCAAATCTAGATTATGGAAACTGATTAAAAAATTAGGCTGAATTCTATACCCTGAGGTACATGATAAATAGCTGTCTTAGAAAGGGAGAGGAGTTAGCATGAATTTATTCTTGGATACTTTAAAGACTATTACAGTTAAAACCACCACTCATCTGTCAGTTTGTCATATTGTGGTGGCTGGTGAGTTGCTATGATTCTGGAAGCTATGCCCCGGTGTTTTAAATATCAGCAGGGTCACTCAAGGTGGACAGGTTTCAGATGAGCTTCCAGATGAAGACAGACTAGGAAGAAGGAGTGACAAACTACTTCTGAATAGTTAGTCATTGAAAACCTTATGAATAGCAGAGAAACATCATCAGATATACTGCCAGAAAATGAGCCCCTCAGGTTGGAAGGCACTCAGAATGCGACTAGGGAAGTCAGTATGAGGTGTAGCAGACTCAATTCAGTGGCACCTAACAACAACATCAATAAAACTGCAATGCAGTATAATTTACCAAATGGACACAGGTACTAAGCTGTGACTGAGTCAGGACTCACCTGGCCTCAGGGGTTTTCCTTCCCCCTAGTTGTAATGTTTCTTCATGATTTCTTTAACCCTACGTGGAAGTGAGACAGTCAGTCACACCAGATATGCTTTGGTTCCAGAAGCCCTGATTTCTTAATGTCTCTAGAAGGCCCTGGGTAAAAGGAGACTATCTTTATTCATTAAACATGGGAACAATTAATTGAGATTTCTATCAAACAAGGTTACAACTTGAGAAGTTTACAGGCAAAGTGCTTAGCATGGAGTATTGTTTTTTGTTGTTGTTAAGTGCGACTGAGTCAGGTCCAACTCTTAGCAACCCTGAGGAGCGACTGGTGAGTTTGAACCACCGACCTTGCGGTTCAAACCAACCTTGTATTCCAGAGCCTACTCTACTGCAACAGGATATAGGTTCAATAAATATTCTTCCAAAAGATTTGAGAAGCATGACTGAACCTATAACAATTCTTTTGTTTTCCAAAAATAACAACAAAGAAACAAAAAAAATCCATAAATAGTGTAACTGCTTATAACACGAATGGGAAAATAAAATCACAGACTAAAAAAAAAAAACAAAAACAAAGCTGAATCTTTGTGAAAATAATGAGCATGTGAAACCAGTATCATAAAGGAAAACACCTTAACTATATCAGTCATAAAATAATAAAAACTACTTCAATTGAAATCACTGAATTTATCAGATCCCCTAGCTCTGAGGCATATAAGCATAAAGCATAGTACATCCTGGAAATATGCAAAAACCTAGATTAATATTGAATGAACAGCAAAGGATAAAAAGAACTTTCTTCCATGCTCTCACTGAAGATAAACACAAACAGTAATCCAAAAGAGGAACATAAATCAAACCAATGAATGCACGCATTGGTTATACTGCAATACCAGCAGGGCTTTTAAAATGTCAAAAGAAAAGTATACTTTAATAAAAATACATTAAAACTATGCTGAAAAATTAATGTAGCTCACTTTGTGCAAATAAACCCCCACACAAATAAAATGTTGAGATTAACTTCATGCATCAGTAAACCACAAGTGACAAATCATTGTGACAATTTTTCTCTCCCTTTGCAAATATGATTAGAGTCTTTGGGTAGAATCAATGCATTGTGGGGGTCAAAAACCTTAATTTACACAATTTTAATATGATGTGAAAATGTGATTTGCTTATTTTGCTTATAGTTTTCCTTGTGAAGCCCCATTCTTTAGTTGGAGAAGAAACTAAATAGATGTCCATTCAATCCAGCTCAATCTAATATGATCTGGTAATTTACATAGTTCTTCAAACTCTCAGGAGGAAAAAAAAAAAATTATTTTTTAAAGGCTCAGTCTCTCAGATTTCCCCTGCCTCCTCCTAATCATCTCTGTTGTTGTTGTTAGGTGCCATTGAGTCCATACCAACCCATAGCAACCTAATGCACAGCAGAACAAAACACTGCCTGATCCTGGGTAAACCTCACTACTGTTGCCACACTTGAGTTCATCAATGCTACCACCTGGCCAATCCATCTCCTTGGGAGTCTTCCTCTTTTTCTCTGACCCTCCATCTTACTAAATATGAGATATCCTTCTCCAGCGACTGGTCCCTCGTGACAATATGTCCAAAGTATGAGAGACAAAGTTCGGCCATCTTAGCCTCCAAGGAGCACTCTGGCTGCACATCTTTCAGAATGGATCTATTGGTTGTTTTGGCAGCCCATAGCACTTTCAATATTCTCCTCCAACACCATAACTCAAAAGCATCAATTCTTCTACAGTCTTCCTTATTCACTGTCTGGCTTTCGCATGCATATGAGGTTATTGAAAATACCATGACTTGGGTCAAGCGCACCTTAATCCTCAAGCTGATATCTTTGCTCTTCAACACTTTAAAAAGGTCTTGTGCAGTAGATTTGCCTAATGCACTACACCATCTGATTTCTTGACTGCTGCTTCCATGAGTATTGATAGTTTATCCAAGAAGAATGAAGTCCTTGACAACTTCAATCTTTTCTCCATTGATAAGAATGTTGTTTATTGGGAAACTGATGCCCTGCACCTTATACTAGATGCGGAGCTTAGGAGCTGCTCTGTGAAAGCACCTTCCCTGGTTTTTCCACTCCTACCCCAAGGAGCCTGTCCTACCTGACTCTGTTTTTCCCACCACCTAACCGGAAACGCCTCCTATCGCTCTTTTTAAGAGGAAATTTTTGCATTTTTCTGCTCTTACAAGTTTCTGCCTTCTACAGGTTTGATTTTTGTAGGTTTTGCTGTATAATCTGAGGTTTCTTGGGACTCATTAAAATTATTGAAATCTTCAAAAATGGTAGAATTATATCATTTTAAGTTTAACAACAACAATATTCCCTTATAGCTTTGCTTTTCCTTTTTGCAAAATTCCTACTAATGCAGCTTTTCCTCTTGTCCCACCAAAGCATAAAATTAAAAGTTTGATTTCTCATTCTATAAAGTATAGTATCCTGCTGATTTTTCTTTTATGGTCATATTACTGTTGCGATTAGCAGTCCAGTACTTATGCTCCAGTGCTACACCAAATCTCTATGGTCTTAGGTTTGTTGTTGTTGTTGTTAAGTGCCGTCGAGTTGGTTCCGACCCATAGCGACCCTGTACAGGGTTTCCGAGGGTGTAAATTCCTAGGTTTAGGATACAAAAAACTGTCTTAAACGGAGGAAAAAGTTAATAGACTATAGGGTAACCCCAAAGACAGTTAATACTTCACAACTTACCATGATAATGAAAATCCAAGCAGAGCAAGGAAACATTAAAACTAGAAGAAATAGAAAGAAAGAAAAAAAACACACAAACACAAACTCAGCTCAAGAAGGCATGCAGAACAAAGGGATTAACACCATCACAAAATCCAACATCCATTCCTGATAAAAACACTCAACAAAGTAGGAATTGAAGGGAAATTCCTCAACATAA
>NW_006408519.1:59830024-59845941 GCF_000296735.1 Chrysochloris asiatica
TAAGAAAAAGGAAAAGAACCACATGATCATATTAATTGATGCAGAAAAGGCATTTGACAAAATCCAACATCAATTCCTGATTAAAAAAAAAAAAACACTCAACAAAGTAGGAATTGAAGGGAAATTCCTCAATATAATTAAGAGCATATATACAAAACCAACAGCCTAAATCACTCTCAATGGAGAGAAACTGAAAGCCTTCCCTCTGTGAAAGGGAACCAGACAAGGTTGCCCTTTGTCACCACTACTATTCAATATTGTGCTGGAAGTCTTAGCAAGACCTATACGGCAAGATAGAGAAATCAAGGGCATCTGAATTGGCAAAGAGGAAGTAAAACTCTCTATTTGCAGATATGATCCTATACATAGAAAACCACAAACACTCAGTAAAAAAACTAGAAGACCTCATTGGAAAATTCAGCAGAGTGGGAGGGTATAAGATCAACATATAAAAATCAGTTGGATTCCTTTATAGTAACAATGATAGTGCTTAAAAGGACATTATGAAAGAAATACCACTTACAATAACTGCCCTAAAGATGAAATATCTAGGAATCAATGTAACCAGAGAAACAAAGGCCTATACAATGAAAACTACAAAACATTACTACAAGAAATCAAGAGACTTACAAAAGTGGAAGAATACACCATGCTCTTGGATAGGAAGACTTAACACTGTGAAAATGTCAATACTGCCGAAAGCTATTTACACATATAATGCAATCCCAATCCAGATTCCAATGACATTCTTCAAAGAGATGTTAAAAAAACAATTACAAATTTTATATGGAAAGGAAAGAGACCCAGGATAAGCAAAGCACTACTTAAGAAGAACAAGGTTGGAAACCTCTCACTCCCTGATTTCAAAATTTACTACACAACTGCAGTGGTTAAAACAGCCTGGAACTGGTACAATGAAAGATACATTGATCAATTGAACAGAATCGAGAATCCAGATATTAACCTATCCACATACAGCCAACTGATTTTTGATAAAGTGCCTAATTATATTGCATGGGGAGGAGACAGTCTCTTCACTGTATGGTGCTGGCAGAACTGGAAAGCAATATGCAAAAGATTGAAATAAGACCATTACGTGATGCCTTATACAAAAACCAACTCATCATTGATTAAAGACCTAAATGTAAAACCCAGAATTATGAAGGCCATCAATGAAAAAATAGGGACAAATGTGAGGGCTCTAATCTTGGGCAACTGCAGACTTCCAAACATTTTGAAAATTATACAAACAAAAGAAGACAAAATAAATTATTGGGACATTCTAAAAATTAAAAACTTATGTGCATCAAAAGACTTCAACAAAAGAGTTAAAAAAGGGAGCCTGCAGAATGGGAAAAAAATATTTTGCAATGACATATCGGACAAGGGACTATTATCTAAAATATATAGAAAGTAGAACAGCTCTTCAAGAAAATAACAAATAACCCAATTAAAAAATGGGCACAGGACAAGAATGGACAGTTCACCAAGGAGGAGATCCAGGCAGCCAACAAACATATGAAAAAATGGTCACAATCACTAGACATTAGAGAGATGCATATCAAAACAACAATGAGATTATCATCTCACACCAGCAATAACAGCAAAGATCAAAAAATTAGAGGACAATACATGCTGGCGAGGATGTGGAGAGACTGGGACCTTCCTACATTGTTGTTGGTATTGCAAAATGGTCCAACCTCTCTGGAAAACAATATGGCACGTCCTCAGAAAATTGGAAATAGAAATACCTTATGATCCAGCAATTCCTCCACTAGGTATTTACCCACAAGAAATACAAGCTAAAGGGGGGAGATAATGTTAAGACGCTTGGCTGTCTTTTGAATCTTGGTTTCCCAGCATAGCATTATAAAATAGTCACCTGAGGTGGAGAGAAAGGAATAGCCAGATATATCACCATAGAAAGTTTGTAAGTCCATCTTCTGCCTATAACTGATTGTTGTTTTTAAGTGCCATTGAATCCATTATAACTGATTGTTGTTTTTAAGTGCCATTGAATCCATTCTGACCCATAGCGACACTGGATAGGGTTTCTGAGGAGCAGCTGGTGAGCTTGAACCGCCAACCTTGCAGTTCAAACGGCTTTGTAGTCTGGCGCATTAACCCACAGCGCCACACCAGGACTCCTGTTGGAATACTTAAAATGGGGCTACAATGTGCCCAGTGAAGGAAGCTTCCTTCAGAGCCTCTGCATTACATAAGACCATAGGTGGAATCCTGAATCTTCTGAGGTGGGAAATTTCCATTTGAAAGGATAATCAGACCAGCCTGAAGCAGCTAGAAGAACAGAAGATACTGCTTAAAAGATAGACTGAAAGAACAATACAAAACAATATAGGCAGACTGAGTGATTATTATAAGAACAAACAAGCGGCTCACCCAGGAGATGTCAAGGCAAGTGGCCAGGTCCCCTTGTGGCAAACCTCCTTCTAAGACTAAGACGCAATGGGAATACACGCTCTGATTGATGACCACGTTCATCAGCGATAAGGGGAGTTGGGGAAAAAAACAGCAATGAAGCTGCGAGCTAGGCCCTAAGAAGAGAGGTCACATGCATAAGTACACCCACACTTGCAAATAATACCCACTTGACCTGGCTTCAATGACTGGATGATCAGAGCTTAACTAGAAGAAGAAAGAAGAGGGAAAAAAGAGTAATCTGATACAATTTGATGAACTTGACCTACACCTATGGATGCAGTAGCTCAAAAAAGGGAACAAATCTTCATAGCAAGGATCATTCTCACCCCCTCCATACATGGAGTGGACAAGGATGGGCAACTTGGATATTGACTGCCCAGAATGGGGGAGCTACAAAGGCAAGAAGTGACTGGCTTACAAGCTTTCAAGAGGGAGCCTTGATCCAGAGGGTGTGGAGAAAGGTAGAATCTCCACTGAGTAGTATCCAATCTGTCTAGGAGGGACTGATGAAAAGAGATGCGGATAGGTCTCTTGCAATACAAAAATAATAAAGAAAGAAATGCAAGTCATAACACAAGTAGATATATGCACACCAATGTTCATAGCTGTACTCTATACATTAGCAAAAAGATGGAGACAACCTAAGTGCCCATCAATGGAAGAATGGAGAAACGAACTTTGGTACATACACACAATAGAATATTATGCTACCTTGAAGAATAACAAGGAAGCTGCAAGCCACTGCATAACATGGATGAACATTGAGGACTTATGCTGAGTGAAATTAGTCAGTCACAAAAGGATAAATACTGCATAGGACCATTATTGTAAAAGATTAAGTGAAAGAACCCACCCTAAAAGGGGGGAAAAAATCTTTGCTGTTCACTGGGATGTATAGGGTGAGGTGAGGGGAGGGAAGGGAAGATGGCACACAGGGTAGGGAATAGACACAGGATAGCTTGGGTGTTGGGGGGTGGGGTGGGATGGCAATACACAAGAAGGGGGAGGGGAATGGAAGAACAAGGCAGATGGGAGAACAGTTAGGCAGGTTTGCATGGGCTAAGTGGGACAGAGGTAAATAATGATGTATGCACAACCTTGGAAAAAGAGGGCTCTGGGATACAGGGATTGAGGCATGGTTTGAATAGGTAAAAGAGGGGAAATAATGTTAAGATGCTTAGCTGTCTTTTGAACCTTGGTTTCCCTTGCCTACCATTGAAAAATAGACACTTGAGGGGGAGAGAAAGGAATAGCCAGAAATATCACTATAGAAAGCTTGTAAATCCGTCTTCTGCCTATAACTGATTGGAATACCTAAAAGGGGCCTAGAAATTGCCCAGTGTAAGAGGCTTCCTGCGGAGCCTTTACATTGCAGAAGACCATAGGTGGAAACTTGAACCCCATCCAGAATTGTATTAGGTGGGAAATATCCACTTGAAAGACAAGAAGACCAGCCTGGTGTGGCTAGAAGAACAGAAGATACTACTTGAAAGAAAGACGGGCATGAAAAATCAAAAACAATAACAGCAGCCTGATTGACTACTACAATAACAAGCAAGCTGTTCGCCCAATAGTCATCAAGGCAAATGGTTGGATCCCCTCAGAGAAAACCCCTACCAAGACTAAGACTCAAGGGGAATATATGAGCAGGACTGTGGTCTGGCTAGTGACCACATTGGTCACCAATAAGGGGAAGTGAGGGACTAACAGCAATGAATTGTGAGCTAAGCCCCACCATGTTTAATAGATTTCTGTGAACCCAGGTTGAGACCTGGTTGGCCAGCAGTATGGTAAGACCTGGGGATTCCTGGGCCCAGAGACAGTGACATAGCCACAGAGGACTAGAGCAGAGAGTGAAGCATCCAGCTGATATGAAGTGAGGGTAGATGCACAAGAACACCCATACTTGCAGATGGTACCCACTTGACCTGACTTCAATGGCTGGAAGATCAGAACTCGACTAGAAGAAGAGGGGGGTAAAAAAGAGCAACCTGCTACAATTTGATTAACTTTACCCATACTTATGGATGTCGTTGTTGTTGTTAGGTGCCATCTAGTCGGTACTGACTGATAGCAACCCTATACACAACAGAACAAAACACTGCCCGATCCTGGGCCAGCCTCACTACTGTAATAACTCAAAAAAGGGATCAAATCTTTACAGGAAGGATCACTTCCATCTCCTCAGTACACAGGGTTGACAGGGATGGGCAACTTGATATTGGCTACCTGAAATGGGGTGTGTGGGTGGGTTATAAAGGCAAGAAGTGACTGGCTAACAAGCTTTCAAGAGGGAGTCTAATTCCAGATGGGGCAGGGGTAGGTAGAACCTCCACTGAATGATTTCTAGTCTGTTGGGACCAGGCTTTCAGATTTCCAGTCTGAAAGGACAAAAAGAGTAGTCTAATACAATTTAATGAACTTGACCCTTTACCTATGGATGCAGTAGCTCAAAAGAGGGAACAAATCTTTACAGCAAGGATCATTTCCAACCCCTTGGTACACAGGGTTGACAGGGATGGGCAACTTAGACATCGGCTACTCAAAATGTGGGGGGCTACAAAGCCAAGAAGTGACTGGCTTACAAGCTTTCAAGAGGAGCTTACTTCCAGAAGGTATGCAGGAATATAGAATATCCACTGTGAGTGGTTTCCAACCTGTTGAGATGGGGCTGATGAAAGGAGATGGGGATAAGATATTTGTGGTACAATAGTGAATAATTATTTGATGATGCATGGAGGGGATTGTAATCATTGCAATGAAATGAAATATGATAGGATTAATGTAAAGTTGATGTTCTCCCATGTAAACTATCACATAATTCACACACACAAAAAAAAAAGTTTAAGAAAAAAAAAAGAGAGAGAGAGAGAGATAAGAAATGGTAAGACTGCTTCCTGTCAAAGGAAAAAAAAAACTTGTGAGGCCCAGAACAAGACAGTTCCAGCAAGTTCCATCTCTCACAGGTTTCCCTGTGTCTCCTTTCCTTCTTTAGAATTGTGCCAGGAATGGTGACAGCTGGCAGGACCAGGTGGTGGGAAGAAGTATGGAAGGAGAGGACAAATCAAAGGAGGCAGCACCCCTAGTAATTCTGTCATAATGTCGTGACCCACAGATAAAGAGAAAGTTCCAGAGAAACATGAGTGGTGCTATCAGGGAAAGGTTAGGGAAGGGTAAGAGTTGAATCAGCTAGGAACTAATCTCCGATACCTAGATATTCACTGGGATGGGTTTAATGCAGAACCAAGTGGGACGGTGTCAGGGGGCAGAAATCAGGAAAAGCAAAGCTAGAAGGTATTGACAGGTACTAACTTGCTTGATGTTGTCATACGCACTCTATAATATAATCTCATTTATCCTTCACCTTTATCCTAATGTTAAGTGCAGCCAAGTCGGTTCTGACTCATAGAGACCCTGTATAGGGTTTCTGAGGACAGCTGGTGGATTTGAACTCTCAGCCTTATGGTTTACAGTCCAGTGCTGATCCTACAGCATCATACCAGGAGCTCATTAAGTGCCCTCAGGCTCCAACTCATAGCGAGCCTGTATAAGGTTTCCAAGGAGCAGCTGGTGAGTTTGAACCACTGACCTTATGGTTCAAATCAACCTTGTGGTTCAGTGTTTTATCCCACGGCACCACACCAGGACTCCATTTTATCCTATTAGGAAAGTATTAACATCCTTATTTCATAGCTAATAGTAATGAACCTGAGTCCTAGAAAAACTACATTATTTCAGGTCACATAACCAGGGCCAGGGTTTTTAATACTGAAACTCATGGTCATTTCATAATGTGAGTCTAGCAGAATATAATAAATCAGGAGCAGATAAAGGTAAGGGTCAAGTGATGCCAGAAACAAGAGTCAGGAAACAAAAACAAATCGAGCTGAAATGGATCAAAGCAATGAGGCAGATAAGAAACTTGTTTGGGCAGTGCCTGGAAAGGGGAATCTAAGAGCCACAGATGAACACCCAAAGCCCAGGCGCCAGAAAGATATTAAACACTGAGTAAGTGAGGGGAGAGAAAAGCAAGGATGTCCACAAAAAAGAGGACCCCAGATAAAATACTCATAAATAATTGGAAACTGTTACTATACCCTTGTCTTCTATTTTCCATTCTTCTTCATTCAGGGTTTCCGTTTCCAGAACTTTGAATGCAAGGGGTCATCTGGTTTCCTTATATCATTATTTATTTGTTCTCCATAAGCACTAAAACCCTTGATTATGAGTTATAGACTGTCAAGCTGCAACAAGAGTCAAGAACTAAAATGAAAACACCGAAGAGATATTTGGAGTCACCTCTCAGTTTCTTGCTCTTAAATAATTCATTATTTATAACATCCACAAACTTGCTCACCTTAACAACAATAAAGAAGGATATAAGATGAGTGAGGAGGTGGAGGAGAAAATGGGACAGCAGCTTTACACCCTGCAGTACTGCAAGGTCAAATTTAGACTGGAAACCATATTTGCATTTGGACAAAAGCCCTAGTATAATTATTTTCTAACTGAAAGCATGAAAAAGTATCTTAAAACTAAACAAGTGAAAGAATGTGCTGTGTGAGATGCTCTCAAAGAATATGGTAATTACCATGGAATATAATATACTGTAATTATACTCTCAGAAATAGGTTTATTCAAAGAAGTCATTCAGTTATGTGATTATGTATGACAGCTAAGAGAGGAAGCATTAGCAAGGTTTGTCAATATGCAAAGCCTATTTCTACAAGGCCATTCTGATATAATTTATCAAATGGAATTAAATATCTCAGAGGAATCAGAATTCTGAGATTTCCTTAACACATGGCAAGCGTCATTGTTTCCATACATACCCAGAGGCTCTTCATTAATTGTTTCCAATAAATTCATTTTCTTTCTATTTTGTTTTTAAGGGTGAAATTTTTCATAGTTATATCTTATGAAGGAGCCCCAGTGGTACTGTGGGGTAAGCACTGGTCTACCAACTACAAGGTCAGCAGTTAAAAGCCACTAGCTGGCAAAAACGTGACTGTCTGCTCCATGGTGGTTATGTGCTATGGAGTTGGTTCTAACTCATAGCGGCCCTGTACAGAATTTCCGAGGCTGTAAATCTTTACAGGAGCAGAAAGCCTTATCTTTCTCCCATGGAACAGCTGGTAGTTTCGAACTGCTGATCTTGCGGTTCACAGCCCAATTCATAACTGCTATACTACCAGAGCTCCTTGTCTGCTCCCAAAAAGATTTACAGTGTCCTAAACCCAATGCAGGAATCTTGGTGTGGCTCTCTGGGATAATGCACTGGACCACAAGGTCAGTTTGAACAACAAGGTTAGCAGTTCAAACTCACCTATCGGTCCTTGGAAACTCCACACAGGGTCATTATGAGTCAGAACTGACTCAATGGCATTTAAGAACAACAACAAACCCAATATAGGGTCACTGTAAGTTGGAAATGATTTGGGTTTGTTTGGGGAATTTTAAATCTTATTACAATCTGGGGTTTTTGTTGTTATTATTGATGGTGTTGTTAAGTGCCATCTAGTCGATTCCGACCCATAGCGATCCTGTGTAGGGTTTCCTAGGAGCAGCTGTTATAGGGCTTGCTTATATAGGATTCGTAAGGAGTGGCAGATGGGTTTGAACAACCAACCAGTATTTATACTATAGCACCATACCAGGATGCCAACAATCTGGGTAAAACTCATTTAAAAGAGTTGTATTATTGTGAGAGCAACATCATCCACTGGGAGCAAGGTGGCTCTGTAGGGTAAGCATTGGACTGTGAACAACATGGTTGGTGGTTGGAGCCCACCAGCTGCTCTGTGGAAGAAGGATGAAGCTTTCTGCTCCCTCAAAAATGTGCAGTCTCGGAAACCCTATACAGAGTCACTATGAGAGTAAACCAATGGTACTGCACTTAACAACAATAACACATCCACTAGAAATCACTTTACTTCTCCAGAGTCAATATATGGTGGTGGTGGTCATGTAGTCGGTTATGTGTCATGTAGTTGGTCCTGACAAATAGCGACCCTGTACAGTGTTTCTGAGGCTATAAATCTTTACATGAGCAGAAAGCCTCATCTTTCTCCAGCAGAACAGCTGGTAGTTTCAAACTGTTGTCCCTGAGGTTAACAGTCCAATTCATAACCACTATGCTACCAGAACTCCTTCAATATATGGTAGATTGTCCAAAATGCAATGAATATGCTCTTTACATTTTCAAGGTCAAGTTTACTCCAATGTGCTTACCCAGGGGTACATGTATACACACACACACTTGCACACTCTCAGAGGAAATGCAGACCACCTTTTGCTAGCTGTCCATTATCATTTAATAGCATATGATTGAAATATAAAATTGTCATTGTAGAAAACCTTTTACAGACACCATCCTAAGCTTCAGGAAAAAGAGTTCTATGGCATTTTCGTGCCAATTTTACCTCTGCTGCCTTTTCACTAATGGCTCTGTTAAAGTATAGCACATGACTGCTATAATTGAATGTTATTTACATCTGAATAAAAAAAAAATTTAAAGGCTGTGTAATCATCACAGCGCGGAGGTCTTGATTTTTGCACCACCGACTGAATAAAAAGATTTTCTCTGTTTTTAAGAAAATGATTTCCTAGCTTGCCCTGCATTTGATTAGCAATCTCACTCAAGGGGTGGGCAAAGCCAGGGAGCATTCAGCCTGCTGGAGCAGAGTCAGCACTCAAGGAAAAGGATAGAAAGAAGGCCAGAGCTTTGGTCTTGCCAGTGTCTGCCCACTCACTAAATGTACTCTAAACATGATGTCCCCACGGATCACAGAGTAGAATCTTTGAAGTGCTGGTGGTGGTTATGTGCTGTAGAGTCGGAACCGACTCATAGCGACCCTGTACTGGGTTTCCAAAGCTGTAAATCTTTACCAGAACAGAAAACCTCATCTTTCTACCTCAGAACGGCTGATCGTTTTGAACGGCTGACCTTATCGTTCACAGTCCGATTCGTAACCACTACGCTACCAGAGTTCCTTAGAATCTTTGAAGTACTATGCCATTATAATGTCAGCTTCTAAATAAACACAAAGCAGATTTTTTTTTTATCAAAGTTGTAGGTTTCACCCTCCCAGAATTCCACACTCAACTGTAATAGCGCACGGGACCACAGACGAAGAGGCAATGGCAGCTGAGAAAGGCTGTGTGCCGGCCGACAGTAGGCTAACTTGAAAAGTGTGCCCTTCCGACAGTTAAAATAATATGTTTTTCTGTTATTAAATATATATACAGCAAAAAAAGGAATAAAGGTAAATAAATACTGTTGACTGATGGTACATGGAGGTGATTGTAATCATTGCAGTGGAACAAAATATGCTTTATCAAATGTAAAACTGATAAGATGCCCTGTGAACTTTTACTCAATTCACAACAAAAACTGAAAACAGCAACAAACACCTGAAGAACATTTAAAACAAACAAACAAACAAAAAAAAAAACAGCCACCTCTGGATGGCAGGACCTTCTAAAGTGAACCCAATTTGCTGGTGATTCGCAGTATTACTCATAGAGTGTTTTTGGTGATCATTAGAATGCCAGAGCAAATAGAGTAGTATTCGTTTGCTTCAGAACCTTATTAAAGCAACCTCTTTTGCATTATCCATTACGCTTGTCTTTGCCTTTCAATTCAATTTAACATTTGTGAAACACCTTAAAAAACAACCACCTCTGGATGGCAGAATCTTCTAAAGTGAACCCAATTATTCCTTCATATCTCTGGGCAAGATATTATGGAAAGATTTCAAATTAATAAAGCCCAGACTTTGGCCTCAAAGAGCAGATTGCCTAGTAAGGAGAAAATCCAAGAACCAGTCTAATGTAGGCCTGTTACGGGAGACAAAGGAGTAACTGGGTGGTCAAAAGGCTGTGGTTGACTATTCACTGTAAGGTTGCACTTTTGCACTTACCCAATGGTATAACAGAAGAAAGGCCTGGTAATTTTTTTTCTGAATACTCACAGCCCTGATAACCCTATGGAGCAGCACATTTCTATCCTACAACACGTGGGGGTCACCATTAGTCAGAATAGACTAAATGACAACGGGATAAAGGAGTGAAATATTTTTATAATTAGTTATAGTCTGAGTGGGAAAAACAATGAATGGAAAGCTAAGAATATTAGAATCTTGGCTCAATCACAAGTTCAATCACTGGTAGATTATTTAGGGAAATATCACTAATGTCTGTTGTTGTTAGGTGCCATCAAGTTGGTACTGACCCATAGCAACCATATGCACAGCAGTATGAAACACTGCCTGATCCTGGGCCATCCTCACTACTGTAGCCATGCTTGAGTCCACCAATGCTGCTGCTTGGCCAGTCCATCCATTGGGGGTCTTCCTCTTTCACTCTGACCCTTCACCATACCAAACATGATATCATTCTCCAGTGACTGGTCCCTCTTGACAATATGTCCGAAGTATGAGAGACAAAGTTTAGCCATCTTGGCCTCTAAGGAGCACTCTGGCTGCACTTCTTCCAAAATGGTTCTTTTGGCAGCCCATGGCACTTTCAATATTTTCCTCCAACACTGAAACTCAAAAGCATCAATTCTTTTACAGTCTTCTTTATTCACTGTCACACTTTCACATGCATATGAAGTTATTGAAAGTACCATGGCTTGGGTCAGGTGCACCTTAGTCCTCAAGCTGACATCTTTGCTCTTCAACACGTTAAAAATGTCTGTAGGATCTGTTAATTTTTCTCTAATATGGGAGTGATCGTACCCACCCTTGCCCTTTATAGTGCTGTTTGGGGGATCAAATGAAATGTAAGGACAGAGCCTTCAGAAATTGGAAGGTAATTCATAGCTTTGTTGTTGTTGTTGAGTGCCGTGGAGTCAATTCTGACCCTTAGCAACCCTGGATTTCCAAGGAGCAGCTGGTCATCTTGAACCACCGACCTTATGGTTCAAACCAACTTTGTAGTCCAGTGCATTAACCCACAGCGCCACACCAAGACTCCCATAGCTTTACTGTTGTTGTTGTTGTTAAGTGCCGTCGAGTCGGATCCGACCCATAGCGACCCTGTACGGGTTTCTGAGGCTGTAAATCTTTACAGGAGAGAAAGCCTCATCTTTCTCCCATGGAGCGACTGGTAGTTTCAAACTGCTGACCTTAAGGTTCGCAGCTTGATTCGTAACCACTACGCTACCAGAGCTCCTTATATAACACATAAACTCTGCCAAAAGACTTTTTACTTTTATTTTATGTCAAATGTATGATTTCAATGAGTTTTCCCTTTCAATTGATAATTCTGGCATCATGAAGAAATACTTTCAATTTGCTGAAAATAAAATCCATATATAATACAAGAGCATTGTATATTACTGCGATTGTTTGCTAGATGTCTGGTACATTCTCCACCAGATTTTAAGTTCACTGAGATAGTGACCATAAGCCTTGTTTTATACTGTTTCTCTAATGTCTAACTCATAGCAGGATATCATTAAATATTTTAAAAACAGTGAATGACTGAATGAATCATGTAAATCCTGTGTTTTTTAATGACTTAGCTTCTGGCCATCCAAACATAAATTATGCCTAGAAAACTCTTAACTCTGTGGTGTTCCTGCCACTTAAAATCTCATGTAGCACCATTCTACTCTGACACCCATGAAGTCAGCATGAATCCGAGTCATTTCTGCTCTGTTCAAGACAAAGTGCTCAATGTATGTGAATTTAATATTGAATCTCAAAAGAATAAATGTTATCCAAAATATATGCCACACACACAAAGTTGAGATAATTTTTAACAATTGCCTCAAAGTTGAGTTGTAGAGCTGAATCATGTGGAGAATCAAACATCTATAGATTCAATTTCAATACCCAGGTCTTAGTTACCCTGACATACACTACTGTGAGCTAAAGCATCAGAGAGTGAACAAAATTCAATCTGGTTTACTAATTCTAGAGCAATGACAAGAAATCACGGGAAGATTTTTAAAATACTTATTGTTTTCTGGTTATCCTTGAGACAAGCAAAATGAATCTGAACATACTCTAGGTATTTATTCCCATGCTTTTACTAGAAAAAAGGTAAACAGTGTTAAATATTTGAATTGTACAATAATTTCCCTTTATATCATTACATTTTTATTATTTGATTCCTGTTGTGGCATCACAAGATAAGCACTGGATTGTTATCAAAGGTCAGGTCGATGGTTCAAACCATCCATCCACTCCTTGGAAACCCTATACAGGATCACTATGCTATGAGTCAAAATGAACTCAAAGTCACTTAACAACAACATATGATTCAAGGTCCAACAAGGAAAATAGAGAACAAAGTGTTTAAAAGCCAATGAATTCAATGGAGAGCAGCAGTTACACAGGTGATAGAAATGCTGAGAATACAAGCAGGGATTGGTGAGGACACCCAAGAGTTAACAGCCACAGGAAGCCACAAATACCACTGGGCTAGAAATGTCAGTGGAGCCTAGGGGTTCAAGTCACTTAATGGAAAATGACACTACCAAAGAAACCACCTAAATCACAGAAAAATGAAGAGACACACCTTGGTTTATTTAATCTTCCACCAGAAGCAGCTGACATGTGAGTCTGGGGAGCACAGATAGAAGTGAACTCAGCTGTGACACAGAGAAGAGGAAGGGCAGAGTAGGAACAGGTGAGGGCAAACAGCACAACACCCAAGTGTGTACCTACAGCCCTCTGGAGATTTGCCTGCCCATGTGCTTTCTTCCATCCCTGAAACAAATATTTAACTCTTTTGACAGGTAATTTCAAATTTGAAATGAATACCTTGAAATTCTGATTTAAATTATTTTTTTATTGTACCTAAAAAACAACTTGTAAAGATGTTTTAAAGTTCTTTTCTTTTATATTCCTTCCATAAACTTTTGGTTTCAAATGATAATACTAACAAGTATATTCTTTGTAAAAGACAAGGCACTAAAAAAATATAGTGATAAGATTTATTCATAGTGACAGGTAAAAAATAGAGCTGAGGAATTTGGTATTGCTTACCCGTTTGCCTTTTCAAAGTAGGAAGCGTGAAATCTAAGAGAAGAATAAGCAAAGGAGATGCTTTATAAAATTAAATTGGCTAGAATGCTGCTGAACGTTCTGACAATTTTCTAACTCCAAGTAATATAAAGGAATTTCAAAATGTTTATGGAAAAATGGAAGTAAACAATGATGAATCTTTCCCACAAACTCTTTGATGCCCCCCTTCATAATCATTTTGAAAAGGAAAAATCTTTTTAAAAGTATGTCTAACATAATTGTCAAAAGCTCTTATAGGAATTTATATCATTCAATTTACTCAAACTATATCTTGGGATATACAAGATGCAGAAGAGCTACCCAGCTCATAAGAAACAATCATTTTGATTGACTGGTTCAGTCGTTCAGCTGTGAAGCTCTGGATTGCTTTCCAGCATATTTCTTTGGTCTGTGACCTCATCCGATCTTACAAGCCAAATACTGCCTGTTGTAACCCTCATTGTTTGAATGAAAAATTCTCTACCTGCGATGCAAGATGGTACTGGAAATGGTTTTTAAAGGGCAGGAGACAACCAGATGAGATTTTAGTGCCTTGTCCTTTCAGATAGCTGCTAATGCTTCCAATCTTAGGCAATTTTCTTTTCAAAGCAGCAGAGCATATGCTGTCATTAGCATCTCCAGGAAGCCAGTTTAGGCATGCAAAAGCCTAACTCTGCTGAGGCAGGCTCAGTCTTCAGAGGCATGTGAAATTCAGAGTTCTAAACCACCAGTGCCTATTAAGTATCCTCTGGTAATTTGCACATGATTAGGGATAGTCAAACTGCAACTGGGGAAATGACATTCTTATTCAGGCCACCGCCCCTACAATTTGAAGTTCATTAGATCTTTTCTCTTTTTCCTACCTTGTAGAGGTAATGTAGTACTATTGTGCGCTGCTGCACAGCTAGTATATTTCTTCACAGGAAGGCAGAATTGGGAGGAAGAATAAAACTCATGGAAAGTCTGTACCTTTGATAAATATTTTACTATGGTTTCAGAATAATCCATAGAAAAAATTTTAAAAGCCATCTCCCATTTCCTACTTTGAAAAATAAAACAAATTTGTACTTCCTTCACAGTTGCTGTTTGATTTCTTAATTATGGTATCAGCCAATACTAAATTTGCTTGAAATTAAGGTGGTTTCAAAAAAGCAAAAGAAAACTAGACATTGTAAAATTTTAAAAACCATAGATACTCAAGACGTAAATGACCTTGCCCTGACATCTTTATCAGAAACTAAGTCCCAAATTCCATCATCATACATTCTTTCCTATTTTAAATGTCAATTATTTCTAATGTCTCCTGAATTTGTTATGGATAATTTTACATATGCCGCTTTTAAAATTATGATATTTTCCCTTATATAAACCAAACTACAGCAAAATGCCAATTTGTTTGTAATTAAGACCTAAATGTATGTCTATTGAAAGTTCTATTTTTGTTTACAATGTAGAAAGCCACAAGAGAACACCATCCTCACCCTAACATATGAAAAGGCTGAAAAATCTACAAGATTACAGTTTCTCTGGAGTCCATTAGAGCATCTGAAGCCACAAAGCAACAAAGGGAATGGAACTATAAAAAAAGGACAAATGGGTTCTATTTCTACTCAATGAGTAACAGGATCCAATTACCCTCTCACTTTAAATAACAAAAAATACAGACAAAATATGTGAAATGATGGTTTTCAGACATTACACAATAGACAACACAGGAAAAGGACAAAGAAGAGAGGAAAAACCAACACAGTGAGCCCTATAATTGTCCCAGATGCTGTATGGAGAGATTTTTCAGAACACGATGCAGATAGGTAGAACTCAAGTGGAGCCCAGCTTTCCCCTGAGGTGAGGAAACAAAACTGAAAGTCCAAGGAGACTAAGGTGCCTAAAATCCACAGAACAGAATCCCATAGATGAGAGAGTTGCACAGAGAAAGTTCTCCAGAGACCTGGAAAAGGACCCCCTCAGTCTTTAGCTGAGTACTAATCAGCTAATGCATGTGAAGAAACAATTCAACCCTAGGGAAGAAGCTCCCAAAATGATTGTTGTTGTAAAGTGCTGTTGAGTCAGTTCCGACCTATAGCAACCCTGTATAGGATTTCCAAGGAGCAGCTGGTGAACTTGAACTGCCATAAGAAAGTATTATTCACAATCTCAGAAATCCAAATAAAAATTATCAAGCCAAAAGAAATCAGAGAATGTGACTCATAATAAAAACAAAAGTAATCAATAGAAACAGAATTATGTTGTTATTGTTAAGTGCTGTGGAGTCAATTCTGACTCACAGTGACCCAGTAGAGGGTTTCCAAAGAGCAGCTGGTGGATTTGAACTTCTGACCTTTGGGTTCGCAGTCCAGTACTGATCCTACAGCACCACAGAACTACAAATGAAATAAATGGTAAAATTAGATGTGAGCATTTAAAAGTTATATTATAACTTTTTTCAATATATTGGTA
>NW_006408519.1:59846386-59849949 GCF_000296735.1 Chrysochloris asiatica
TTCAGCGACTGTTCCCTCCTGACAATATGTCTAAAGCAGAAAAGACTAGAGAACTTGAAAATGTAGCAATAGAATAGAAACTATCCCAAAACAGAAAAAAAAAAAAAAAAAAAAAAAAGAACAACAAAAAAGTATCAGTGAGCTACAGAAAAACTTCTATTAACCTAATATATTTTTATATTAGGTTAATTGTATTATTGTAATTCCAAAGGGGAAGCGATAAATAAAGTGTAGAGAGAAAAATATTTGAAGAAATAATTACTGATTTTTTTCATACTTTGGTAACATCTATAAACCCAAGAAGTTCAACAAGCATAACAAAATGAAGAACATTCATTAATTGTTCTGAAAGGGACTGATTTTGTTGCTATCTTGAGATTTCCCTCTCCTGCTTAGGAGGATTTTTCACAAACTTAATAAAATAAAATTTAATTTAATAAAAGTAGCCCCAGAAAAATACTACATCAAGGTCACTACTGTTTCTTGGGTGAGTGTTAGGCTTATACACATTTACCTGCCGCACACAAACTATGATGTGTTCTCTATTATTACTAATTATAAAAGCTGCATTGCCCTGAATTTTCTGCACCAAAGCAATGTTGTTGTTGTTGTTATGTGTTTTTAAGTTGATTCAACACATAGCAACGTTGTATAAGATTTCCAAAGCTGTAAACCTTTATGCCTCATCTTTCTCCCATGGAGCAATTGATGATCTCAAATAACTGACCTTAAAGTTTGCAGCCCAGTGCTTATCCAAAAGAGCACTGCACTTCCTAGTCAAAGTGGGACATGCAAAATAATTAATATCCCTAGCTGCACCTGCATTAATGGCATATTTAATTGTCTTGGTTCTGGATGGGAGTCCCCAAGTAGGCCTGGTAACAATAATAGTAATTATAATGATAGTCATATTCATTTGGTGTGGCACTGTGGTTAAAGCACCAGACTGCAAAGCTGTTTGAACTGCAAGGTCAGTGGTTCAAGCTCACCAGCTGCTCCTCAGAAACCCTATACAGAGTCACTATGAGTCAGAATTGACTCAATGGCACTTAACAGCAACAAGATGCACAAAACAGATTTGGTCTAAGCTCCTATTGTAGTAGCATAGGAATAAGGGCATAAAATCAGTGAAATAGAACAAATAATCCAGAAATAGATCCACTCATACATGGAGTTGACTGTACTTTGACATATGTCACTAGATGTTTCAATGAAAACATGAATTGTTTTTTTCAATGAGTAAGTGGAAAAGAAATATCATCTTTTACCTTACACCATATACAAAAATCAACACAAATTGGATCATAAACCTAAACAACACCTTAATATTACAAAACTTCTAGAATTAAGCACAATCATACATCTTTGCAAATTTAGTCTAGGTAAATAAAAGTATAAACCATAAAAAGAATTTATAAATTGGACTGCATTGAAATTTAAAATGTCTATCACTATGGGTCGGACCCGACTCGATGGCACTTAACAACAACAACAACAACAACTCTTCAAAAGGAGTCCTGGTGTGGTACTGTGGGCTAATGCTCTGGACTACAGGATCGGTTTGAATCACAAGGTTGGTGGTTCAACCTTACCAATTGCTCCTTAGAAATCCTGTACAAGATCACTATGGGTCAGACCAATTTTATGTCACCTAACAACAATTCTTCAAAAGGTACTATCAAGAAAAAAATTAAAGTCACATGAATAAAATATTTGCAAAATAAATATCTCATAAAGGATTGTGTTCAGAATATACAAATAACTTACAAATTAAGACTAAAACAAACTTTTTTTTAAAGTACAACAGATTTTAATACTTTCCCAAAGAAGAGATATAGAAAATAAATACCACATAAAAAGATGTTTTATATCACTAGTCAGTAGAGAAAGTCAAATTAAAACCACTAAAAATGCTTAAAATTTTAAAAACTGACAATATCAACTGCTAACAAGGTTGTAGAACAGTTAGAACCTTGAAATATTGCCCATCAAAATGAAAAATAGCATGGTCACTTTGGAAACCAATGAACATTTTTATGAACCTTCTATTATCCATAGATTCCATTTCAGATATAGCTCAAGGAAAATTAAATGTGTATTCATACAAAAACCAATATGTGAGTATTTAACTGCTCCTTGGAAACCCTATACAGGGTCGCTATGAGTCTGAATCGACTCAACAGCACTTAATAACCACATAGTGACTTTGGAGTCCTAGTGGGGTGCTGTGGGTTAATGCGCTGGACTATAAAATTGGTTTGAACTGTAAGGACAGGGGTTCAAGCTCAACAGTTGCTTTTTGGAAACCCTGTACAGGGTTGCTATGGGTCAGAACCAACTCCAGGGCACTTAATAACAACAACAATAGTGACTTTATTCATAATAACCCTAACCTGGAAACAATCCAGATGCTCATCTACTGTAGAATGCATCAACATAATAGAATGCTACTCAGATTATAAAGGAACAAACTTTATGAGGATAAACATCATGGATGAATCTCTATAACATTATTCTAAGGGAGAGAGGGTGTGGCAGGGGTGGGGAAATAGGCACTAAAAACTCCATAGTGTATCAGACCATTCTTGTGTCATTCTATGGAAGACAAAACTATAGCAAAAATAAGATCAATAGTTTCCTGTCACTGGCACTGGGGAAGAAGAGATTGACTATAATGGTGTACAGTGGAATTTGAGGGGGGGGGGAAGGGGTGATAGTATTATTTTTATCTGGACTATGCTGGGGATTACACTGCTGTATACATTATTTCAAGCTCATCAGCCGCTCCTCAGAAACACTATACAGGGTCACTATGGGTCAGAGTCAACTCTACAGTATTTAACAACAACAACATACATTACTGTTGTGTTCTGGTGTGGTGCTATAGGAAAAACATTGGACTATGAACCACAAGTTTGGGGATTCAGACATGCCAGCTGCTCCTCAGGAATCCTATACAGAGTCACTATGAATTGGAGCCGACTTGACAGAACTTTAACAACAACAACAACAACAACATACATTATTAAGGAGTCCTCTTGTGGCGCTGCAGGATAAGCTCTTGACCCCAAGTTAGTTTGAGCTGCAAACTCACCAACTACTCCTCAGAAACTGACTTGACTCCACTTAGCAACATAAGATATTAAATACATTGCACAGTACATGTAAAGAAGATGAATTTTATTGTCTGTAATTTAAATCTTAACTAATGTTTAAACCACTGACCTTGGGGTTAGCAGTCCAGTGCTTATCCTATAGCACTACTCAGGACATAATTTTAACAAAAAACAATGCAATAGCCATTCCCATTAAAATAAGCAACAATAAAAATATATATTATTGACAATGACATGAAGTAATTAGAACTTTCATATACTTGATGATAGGAATGTAACATCACATGACCATTTAAAACAAAAGTAATGTTTGGCAGTTTCCTTAAAAGTTAAAAGATATACACCAAGGAGGAGATCCAGGCAGCTAACAAACATATGAAGAAATGTTCACGATCACTAGCCATTAGAGAGATGCAAATCAAAACAACAATGAGATATCATCTCACA
>NW_006408519.1:59852793-59854398 GCF_000296735.1 Chrysochloris asiatica
AAAAAAAGAAAACTCACAGACAATTCTAGCTGTATGTCTTCTTACATCTTGTAGGTTCAACAACTCTTTAGACTCCCAGAAGCACCTCAAACAGCTCCTGAGTCTTTCAGTCTATGAGCCCCATGCGTAGGACACTTAAGCCAGAAGAGTTCCACCAACTCCCCTTTCATGCAGAACAATCTCTCCAACTCTTTCACGTGGCCAATCTTTGGCTGCTGATTTTCTGGACCTCACAAATTCACCATTCCAAATTTTCAAATTAACTAGTTTCAGTATTCTAGATGAAAGATCACAAAAGAAAATTCAATTCAAAGGTATCTGAAATGTTCTCCTTTCCCTCTAATGGATATTAACTTTTAGAAACTGTCTTTGAATCTAAACTGACTATTTTTGGAACACAAATATAGTGAGAATTTGGTAGTTCCATCTTCGTGGTCTTTATGAAACCAAAACATCCATAAAGAAAACAAAATAATCAGTTAGTCAACTGTTTATACACTGGCATAAAACTTCTAGATTTCCCCAAATGTCCAGATTTTTGTTATCTGTTGTTAACTGAGATCAAGTCAGCCTCTGATTCATGGTAACCCCATGCACAACAAAATCACATAGTTGTGAGACAGTTTTCATTAGCTGATTTTCAAAAGTGGACTGTCAGGTTTTTCTTTCTAGTCTGCCAGAGTCTGGAAGCTCTGCTGAAGCCTGCTATTACATGACAGCAACTCACAAGCCTTCACCTTTAGATGTGTGGTGTCTGTGTTTTAAGTGCATTGGCTGGGAATCAAACCCAAGAATCCAGCATGGAAGGGGAGAATCCTACAATTGAACAACTGCCTCTCAGTTATCCTAGGAGGGAAAATATGTTTTAAATGATTATGTCTAACTTCATAAGCAGCCTCAGACTACTGTAAATAGAGTCATATAGCTGCATATCATTTTAGTTAAATGATCCATGTTTTAGAACATCTTCCTCCAGGAAGACCTGCATACTATCATTTGCTTTTCTAACAGCACTATCTTTCATAGTGATAGCTTCCTCCTTCACTGATTCCAAATGTGGACACCCACATGGCTGAAATTGTAATAAGTTTGAAAATGTCTGTTGGATGCAGAATCCCATTTTGAGCTTTTAGCAACAAATCTAATTTTTGTTAAGTAGAAATGATTTAAATATTGAAATGGCTTCATTCTTTTTACTTGAAGATGTATCTATCCTAGGATGTAAAGTGATTAATGGACAAAATGCTAAAAAAGACAAACATTTTCAATGACAGAAAAAGATAAAGAGATTGAATTGTTCACAACAGCAAGATCAAATAAGAATGGTAAGTGGTGGTTTATGATCTAGAAATAGTATATATCCAATTCCAGAATATCTGATTCATTCATTTTCTCCTTGAAATTAATAAAATTTGACAGTTCTCTTTATACTATAATAACTAATGGAGCACCATACTCAGAAAATTTAGAATATTTTTCAAATAAAAATATTTTTGGGGGGGAACAAACAAGATGGCAGAGAGGGTGGAAGTGCAGTGAAGAGCTTTGTCAGCAACAAAACAGAATACCAGACCAAGCAGGCTCAGGGAATGGTGCTAGAACTCT
>NW_006408519.1:59856082-59857344 GCF_000296735.1 Chrysochloris asiatica
TCAGTCTATGATCAAAACAATTACAATGTGAAAGAAGGTAAACACAGAGGAACAGAGATCCAGGTGGTGGGAAAATCAAGTAGATTACAGGATAAAATAGATAATCTTAAATGAAGGGAAAAATTAATGGAATATAAGGTAACCACAACAGTGGGGTTGGGGTTGGGGGTTTAATTCAGGTATTGGGGAGGGCAATACAAGAAGGGGGAAGAGGCAGAAGAACAAGATAGATAGGGGAACACTGAGACAGGTTTGCATGTCCTAAGTGGGACAGAGGTAAATAGGGATACATGCTCAACCTTGGAACAACAGGGCTCTGGGATACAGGGAATAGCTTGAAGAGGGGAAATAATAGCTTGAAGAGGGGAAATGTAGCTTGAAAAGGAGAAATAATACTAAAATGCTTGACTGTTTTATGAATATTAGTTTCCCTTGCCTACTATTGTAAAATAGACACTTGAAGAGGGGAAATAATACTAAAATGCTTGCTGTTTTATGAATATTAGTTTCCCTTGCCTACTATTGTAAAATAGACACTTGAGATAGAAAGAAATGCTGGGAAACATGATTAGAGAAAACTTGTAAACCCATCTTCAGCCTATAACTGATTGGAATACCTAAATGGTGTTCTAGAACTTGCCCATTGAAATAGGCCTCATGCAAAGCCTTTACAGACTATAAGACCTTAGGTGAAAACCTGAACTCCATCCAGAACCTTATGAGGTGGGATATTCCCATTAGCAAGGACAAGCAGACCAGTCTGGAACAGCTACAGTGATAGAAGATCAAAGAAAGATCATCAGGAAAAAAAAAAAAAAAATGTCAGCATCGCTGTCTACTACAAGAATAAGCAAGCTGTTTGCCAGGAAGACTTCAAGGCTAGCAATCAAGTTCCTTCAGGACAAATTCCCCTCTAAAACTGAAACTCAAAGGGAACACACAAACAAACATGTACACTTGCTGGCATCCACATTGGTCTGCTGGTGAGTGGAAGAAGGGGAAAGGCAGCAATGAAAAAATGGGCTGAGTTCAACCACAGTCCATTGACTCCTGTTGACCTGGAGATGAGAGAGAGAAGAGGAAGTGCTGGTTGTTCCAAAGTGTGGTGAGACCTGAGGACACTTGAGCCCATGGACAAGGGCATAGCCACAGAGGGCTAGAGTAGAGACTGAAGCATCAGTACACATTTGACCTAGCCTCTATGATTCCATAATCAAAACTTGACTAGAGGAAGATTACAAAAAATATTAATAATAATACTT
>NW_006408519.1:59858219-59867585 GCF_000296735.1 Chrysochloris asiatica
ATAATAAAAAACTTAAAAAAAATTATTTTTCCTTTGATATTATTATCTTAAAACACAGAATTTTAACTCTTAAAGTAATGTCTGTTTTTTAAAACTCTTTGGACACCTAAGATTGACGTTATTGTGGTTAGGTGCCACTGAGTTGATGTTAACTCATAGTGACCCTATGTACAAAGAAGGAAACATTGCCCAGTTCTGTGCCATTCTCACAATCACTGCTATGTTTGAGGCCAAATTTGCAGTCACTGTGTCAGTTTAATCTCTTTTTCACTGACCATTTACTTTACCTACTACGATGTTGTTCTCCAAAGATTGGTTCCTGCTGAAAAAATACCCAAACTAAGACAAACTTTCACCAGCCTTGATTTCTAAGGAGCAATCTGGCTGCACTTCTTCCAAGACAGATTTGTTCATTCTTCTAGCAGTCCATGGTATATTTGATATTTTTCACCAACACCATAATTCATAGGCATCAATGCTTGTCTGACTTTTGCATGCATATGAGGTGGTTGAAAATATCATGGCTTGAGTCACGTGCACCACAAGGTGACGTCTTTGCTTTTTAATACTTTAAAGAGGACTTTTGCAGCTCATGTTACAAATGCAATGCATCATTTGATTTAACTGCTGCTTTCATGGGCATTGATTGTGGATTCGAGTAAAATGAAATTCTTAGAAACTTAAATCATTTCTTCATTTATCATGGCGTTGCTTATTAGTCAAGTTGTGAGGATTTTGGTTCTAATTATGTTGATGTGTATCCTCCTACTGAAGATTATATTTTTTTGATCTTTACCATTCAATGCTTCAAGTCTTTAAGTTAGCAAGGTTGTGTTATCTGCATATCACTGGTGGTTGATGATACTTCCTCCAATCCTGATTCCACGTTCTTTTTCTATAGTCCAGTTTGTCTGATAACTTACTAAGTATACAAATTTAATAAGTATGGTAAAGAAATTCATCCCTAAAACAAACGTTTTCTGAATTTTAACCACGCAGTATTCCCTTTATGTGTTCAAACAACTGTTTCTTACTCCATATATAAGTTCCCTGTGAATACAGTGAAGTGTTCTGGAATTCCCATTCTTCATAATGTTATTCATTATTTGTTATGATCTTCATAGTCAAATACCTTTGCATATTCAATAAAACACAGGTTAATATCTTTCTGGTATTCTCTGGCTACAGCCAAGATCCATCTGACATTAGCAATGATGTCACTAGGACTACTTCTAAATTCTACTTGAATTTCTGGCAGTTCTCTAACAATGTATTTTTATTATATGTAACTCAGAATAATTTTATTTGCATGAGATATTAATTATTTTGTTCAATAACTTCTGCATTCTATTGGACCACATATATTTGGCGTAGAAACATATATGGATTTTTTTTTTTCCAGTCATTTGGCCAATTCATCATCTTTCAAAATTCTTGGTATAAACCATTGAGTGCTCCTACCATTTTTCCCATTTTTCCATCAATTTGTCTTATTGTGGTGACTTGCAGGTTGCTGTCATGCTGAAATCTATGTCACTAGTATTTCAAATAGCAGCAAAGCTATCCATGAAAGACAGATTTCAATGGAACTTCCAGACTATGACAAACCAGGAAGAAGGACCTGATGATCCAGTTCTGAAAGAATTAGCCAGTGGAGACCTATGGACAGCAGTGGAACATCATCTGATGTAGTGCTAGAAGATGAGCCCCTAAGATTGGAAGGCACTGAAGATATAACAGGAAAAGAATGCCTCCTGAAAGTAGAGTCAACCCAATTGACATAGATGAAGTTAAGCTTTCAGGACTTTCATGTGCTGATGTGGCAAGATTCCAAATGAGAAGAAACAGATATAAACATCCATTAGTAATAGGAACATAGACTGTGTTGTTGCTTCAGTTGTTGTTAGGTGCCAAGAGTTAGTTCCAACTAATAGTGACTCTATGCATAACAGAAAGAAACACTGTCCAATCTCATTCCAGTCTTGCAATTGTTATTTCTGAGTCCCTAGTTGTTGCCACTGTGTCAATCCATTTCATTGAGGGTGTTCCTCTTTTCACTGACCCTTCACTTTATTAAGCAAGATATCCTTCACCAGGGATCAGTCCCTCTTTACAACATATCAATAATATGTACAAAGTATAAATCTAGGAAAGTTGAAAATAGTCAAAAATTAAATGAAATTCATAAAGATTGATATCCTAGGCATTAATGGACTGCTATGGAGTGGTATTGGCCATTTTGAATCAGACAGGTATATGGTCTACTATACAAGGAGTGAATAAGTTTAAAAGGAACAGTGTCACCATCATCATCAAAAGGAATATTTCAAGATCTACCTTAAACTACAATGATGTCTGTGATAGTATAATATCCATGATGATTTAATTAAGGAAGACCAGTTAATATAATTATTATTCAAATTATTACCCATAAACCACTAGTACAAAAGATGAAGACTTGGAAAATTTTTTACCAACTTCTGCAGCCTGAAATTGATCAAACATGCAATCAAGGTGCATTGATAACTACTGTGATTGAAATGCAAAGTTAGAAATAAAGAAGGACTTGTGGTTGGAAATTATTACCTTGGTGATTGAAATAGCACTGGAGAAAGTATTATAGAATTTTATAAGCTCAACAATCTATTTATTAGAAATATATTTTTTCAAAGCAATATACACACAGACATCACCAGAGGAAATACACAGGAATCAAATTGATCGCATCTATGGGAAGAGATAAAGAGATAACAGAGCACCATATCATCAGTTAGAACAAGGTCAGGGGTTGACTTTGGAACAGATCATCAATCTACAAACTAAAGACAGCACAGATACTAAAATTGAAACCATACAGAGAAGATTAGCATGGCCCCTGCAAAAGGATGACACACAAATTCATAAAGCATGCCATATTTTTCTAAGAAAAGGCTTTACTAAAAGAATAATGCTTTGATGGTTATCAGAGGTGAGAGGGAGGGGACAGTAATTCACAGAGTAGGGGATAAACACAGGATAGCTTGGGTGACAAGGAATTCAATATACAAGGATGGGGAGGACAATGCACAAGAAGGGGAAGGAGGTAGATGAACAAGAAAAATAGGAGAAGGCTTAGGGAGGTATACATGAGCTAACTGGAATAGGGCTAAATACTGATATATATACAATACACAACCTTGGAACAGCAGGGTTCTGTGATACAGGGATCAATAAATAGTATGAATGGGTTGTTGTTGTTATTGTTAAGTGCTGTCAAGTCGGATCCGACCCATACCAACCTAGCTTGAACCACCAACCTTGAGGTTTGAAACACCTTTGCAGTCCATAGCATTAACCCACATTGCCATGGGGCTTGACTGTCTTGTGGATATTGGGTTCCTCTGCCTACTATTGTAAAATAGACATTTAAGTGGGATAGGAAGGAATATTGTGAAATATTATTATAAAAAGTTTGTAAACCTGTCTTCAGCTTTTAACTGATTTAAGCTGCATTAGTTAAAGAAGTACTAGAATTTGCCCAGGGAAATAGGCTTCTTTTTAAGTCTTTGTAGAATAGGGGAATCCTGAGCTCCAACCAGAAACTTCTGAGATGGGACATTCCCACTTGAAAAGACATGCAGATCAACCCAGAATGGCTAGAAGAATAGAAGATATTTCTTGAAAGACCAACAGAAAAAAAAAAAAGCAGATTGTTTGGTTGTTAGAATATTAAGAAAGCTGTTTGCCTTAGAGCCATCAAGAAAAAAGGAGTCAGCTTAACAGGGTAAACCCCTTCTAAGACTGAAGTCCAAAGGGTACACATGTGTAGTCTTGTATGAGCACTAGTGACAACCCTAGTCTGCTTGTGAGTGCAAGTGAGGGAAATGCAGCAATGAAGACATGGGCTGAGTTTGACCATGTCCCATAAATGCACATTGACCTGGAGATGAGAAAGAGAAGAGGAAGGGATGGCTGGTTTTAAGTTCAGCAAAACATGTGAACTCCTGAGTCTATTGATACTGACTTTGCTACTGGCCACTAGAGTTGAGAGTGAAGCAGTCAGCTGGTCAGAAGTGGAGGCAGGATTCTGAGAAACTCCCAAACTTGCAGATAGTACCCATGGGATCTAGCTTGAATGACTTGCTGACCAGAACTCAACCAGATAAACATATAAAGAAGTTTGATATGGGGAGCAAGCATATATGGCTACAATTTGATGAACTGGGCCTTTGGAATTTGTTGCTCAAAATTCCAAACAAAAGGTAAAGATTCTTCTTATCAAGTATCAAGTTTTCCTCCTCAGTACACTGGATTGATAGGGACAGGCAACTTAGACATTGGCTATCAAAAAGCGGAACTATGAAGTCAGAGTAGCTGACTTACAAGCTTTCATGAGTGTGCTTAGTTTCAGAACAAAACTAAGAATTCTTAAAGGTAGAATTCCCAGTGAATAGTTTTCCTCTTATCTAGATGGATCTGGTGAAAGGGAATGGAGAAAGGTGGAGATAGGGGTTTATGGTTCAAATGTGAGTAATTGTTAGTAGAACTCATTGTGATTGTCACAACTGTAAATGTAGAAGATATGTAACTAAAAGGAGGCAGTAGTCAAGATTTCATTTCAAGACCATAGGACTCTAGGACCATCAAGAGAAAAGTGCATGAGAGGGGTGTGGTAACCTAACCAGAGATGTGGTGACAGCAGAGATGGTGGCAGGCAGAGGCAATGGCATGGTGAGATAGAGCAGTTGAGAACTTTGGGCCCATGGAATGAGAAAGACTGTGTGCCTGCAGGCATGAGGCTGGCTTGCAAAAGGTGCCTTCTGTGCATTTCAAATTCATGTGTATTTTCTGTGTGGTATATGTACATAAAAAGAAAAAGAAAGAAGAAAGGAAAAGAATAGCAGTAAATACTGTTAACTGATGGTAGATGGAAAGGATTGTAATCATTACAATGAAACAAAATATGGTTTGTTGAATATAAAACTGATGATCTGCCCTGTAAACTTTAACTCAATTCACAATAAAAGATTGAAAGAAAGAAAAAAGAAAGTACTATAGAATTCAAGAAAAATGAATCTATCTTGGAAGAAGTACAGCCAGAATTCTCCTTAGAAGCCAGGATGGCAAGACTTCATCTCTTGTTCTTTGGACATGTTATCAGGAAGGGTCAGTCTCTGGAGAAAGACATCATGTTTAGTAACGTGGAAGGTCAGTGAAAAAGATGAAGACACTCCAATAAGATGGATTGACTCAATGGTAACAATGACAGACTCAAAGATAGCTACAGTTGTGAAGATGGCACATTATTTTTAACCTGGAACCATAATACCTGGACTGTAGAGACGTGGACATGACAGAGTTGCTGGTCCCTCTATTGCTCCTGTTCAGTGAGCAATGTCTTCTCTTTGATTGTCATAAAACTGGCCTGAGTCTTTCTTGCACATGGATGGCCCCTCACCACAGTCCCTCACCTCCCACCCCATCCTTCATTCCTTCCTCTTCTCCAAAGAAAATCAGAGATCTGAATGGACAGGTCCTACCTTTGTGTGATCCAAGTTTCTCTGAAAATGCAAGATCTATTCCAAACACCTGGAGTTGAAAAGGTGAAAAAAAGCCAAATCCTGTTTTTGCTTAGATTATCCTAACAGACTACAATTCAGACCTATGTAATTTAAGTTCAGTAGTAAGAAAGAGAATGGAAAAGGTCACCAATAATGGTACCAACTCAAGTTTTAGATGGAAAAAGTAGGTAAAGTACCCTATATACGCAATGAGCTAACATGTTAAGGGTGTTGCTCCATTAATGCATAATGAAATCTGTTAAAAGAAGGCCTTATTCTACATTATCACTTAATTACCAACGTGTCTCTATAGTCAATTAGAGTGTAATCATTTCATTAGGCACAAGCCCTGAGATTTTCTAATTAAAGCACTTCCATGTAACTTTCAGGTAATTTTACTGGCATCTTTATTTTTATTTTCTTCATTTAAAGTAAAAGAAATTATCTTTGTGTTTCAGTCAAAATATAGAAGACTCCTTTCTGGACTGCCTGTGTGCAGACACTGATTACCACAATTCCATACAGATAGCCTCAAGGAGGAATCTTCCTTGCACAATTCTATTAGAGATTGCTACAGCCTTGTAGCAAACAGAATACTTATTCTTCCCGTACCTGTGTAGTTTAGGAATTAAGAAGCTTCCATATCTAATTAACCTGGTTTCAAATCCCAGTTCTAACATTTACTAGTTACAGCCTTTGGCAAATTACTTAACCACTGTGTCAGCTCCATATTTATAAAATAGGAATGATTATGAAGACTACATGGCAAAATATATGAAGTGTCTAGCACAACATCTGGCATACAGAGGGTCAATAAAAATGAGAGAAGCCCTCATTTAGAAATTTGACACAATAGTCTCAAAAATGGATTTAAATATGCTAATGATCACGAATGCTTCCTTCTGCTATAATAAGATCTTCATGGGTCTGAGTTGGTACAACAGCAATAAACATAAAACGACAATTTTTTATTATTGCTGTTGTCATTTTTGTTGTTGATGTTAACAGGACATGGACAAGAAAAATATTCTGAGATTTCAGACAGATTATTTTTAGACCAGTAATAATGATGTGGAACATGGTGGCCCTAGAGGATAAACATTGAACTTCAAACCACAAGGTTGACTATTTGGCCTACCAGCCACTCCAAGAGAGAAAGGTGAGGCTTTTTGCTCCCATAAATATTTACAGCCTTAGAAATCCTATACAGACTTACTATGAGTTGGAACTGACACAAAAGTACTTAACAACAACAACAATAACAATGTAGATACAATTTACTGGAGGTCTGCACAACAAGCATCTTGCTCTCTGGACAAATGGAGACCCAGCCATTTAACATTAAGGGTTGGTCAAGTTAGTTTTGCTGATTATTCTCTGGCTGTACAACCTTGTTCCTTGTCCTTCTCTGCTCTGTTTTGTATCCTGAGGGACTGACTGCATAGACTCCATCACCTGAACTCTCCAGACTGGATTTAGACCATGGGAGGCACCACATGAAATTCCAGGATGTGAGAAGAGAAGTCAGGAATTTGTGTTTTTACTCCATCATGTTTGGGTGCCATTGTTCTGACAGTATCCAGATTCCTCTGAGGTTCTCCAGGGTCCTTTAGACCCAACTTTATTTGCTCCCTTTACTCCTTTAGGTTAAGAGATGGCAGGAGCCATCTTACTCTTACCAATACCTGTGGCCTGAAGATCACTTGTTGGTTCACTTACCCATGTTTTGTAAATAGACCCTCCATAAAAATTTTGTCAGAATCTTATCTAAATATTCCTCTGTTTCTCACTGGGATCATGAGATATATTTCCCTTCTACTCAACATATGGAGTCCTAGTGTGACACTGCAGGGTAAGCACTGGACTGCTAAACACAAAGTTGGAGGTTTAAACCCAGTAGTAGCTCCTCAGATATCCTATATATGGTCAATAAAAGTAGGAAAAGACTCAAATCACTTAACAACAACACTCAACATATAACCAACTGCACTATACGCTCATTAAAAATTTCTGTATTGAGGTTTTACTACAAGCCAAGCACTGGAATAAGTTTAAAAGCAAGGAAATAATATGTCTGTATCCTTAAAAAAAATAAAAAATTGTATATATATAAAAGATTGGGTAGATGTGCAGTGAGGAGCTCCATCAACAACAACAACATGGAATACAGGGCCAAGAGGGCTCAGGGGATGCTGTTGGAACTCTGAAACAAATATAAAGGTATGTTTGGAGGATCAGAGAGTTTACAGCTGGGGAATTTGCAGGAGAATCCAGAAATCCATTGTTTTCTGGTTCAAGACACTCAGCTGTTCCCAGAGCCGCCATCTTGGGAGAGAACATCTTGATTGTATCAGGAGAGATCATCTTGATTGTATCAAGATTGACATCAAAACTTAAAATGACAGTATCGACATAAAACCAAATGGCCACCACTCGTCTGTCTGTCGTGTTATGGTGGATTGAGTTGCTGTGATTCTGAGGGCTATGCCACCGGTATTTTAAATAACCAGCAGGGTCACCCATGGTAGACAGGTTTCAGATGAGCTTCCAGACAAAGACAGACTAGGAAGAAAGAGTGACGAACTAATTCCGAATCACTAGTCACTGAAAACTCTATGAATAGCAGAGAATACAACATTGCCAAGTATGAGTATTCCAGAACACTTAATTGTACTCCTAAAGATTCTGTACCTGGACCAAGATGCAGTTGCTTGAACAGAGCATGGGAACACTGAATGTTTTAAAATTGGGAAAGGTGTGTGACAAGGTTGTGTTTTTGCACCATACTTATTCAACCTATATGCTAAGCAAATAATACGAGAAGCTGGGTTCTATGAAGTAAAATGTGGCATCAGGGTTGAAGGAAGACTCATTAACAGCCTGCGATATGCAGATGATACAACCTTGCTTGCTGAAAGTGAAGAAGCTTAAAATATTTACTGATGCAGTTCAAAGAGCACAGCATTCGGTATGGATTACATCTCAATGTAAAGAAAACAGAAATCCTCACCACTGGACCAATAAACAACATTCTTATCAACAAAGAAAAGATTGAAGTTGTCAAGGACTTCATTCTTCTTGGATCAACTATCAACACTCGCGGAAGAAGCAGTCAAGAGATCAGACAATGTATTGCATTAGGCAAATCTGCTACACAGGGACTTTTTAAAGTGTTGAAGAGCAAGGATATCAGCTTGAGGACTAAGGTGCGCCTGACCCAAGCCATGGTATTTTCAGTAACCTCATATGGATGTGAAAGCTGGACAGTGAATAAGGGAGATCGTAGAAGAATTGATGCCTTTGAATTGTGGTGTTGGAGGAGAATATTAAAAGTTCCACGGACTGCCAAAAGAACCAATAGATCTGTTTTGGAAGACGTGCAGCCAGAGTGCTCCTTGATGGCCAAGGTGGCTAAACTTCGTCTCTCATACTTTGGACATATTGTCAGGAGGGAATAGTCACTGGAGAAGGATATCATGCTTGGTAAGATGCAGGGTCGGAGAAAAAGAGGCAGACCCCCAATGAGATGAATCGGCCAGGTGGCATCATTGATGGACTCAAGTGTGGCAGTGGTAGTGAAGTTGGCCCAGGATCAGACATTGTTTCATTCTGCTGTGCATGGGGATGCTATGAGTTAGTTCCGACTCCATGGCACCTGCCAACAACAACAACAACAAAGGAGCTTTGGTAGCATAGTGGTTATGAATCAGGCTGCTAACCTCAAGGTCAGCAGTTCAAAACAACTACTAGAGGTTCCATAGGAGAAAGATGAGGCTTTCTGCTCCTGGAAAGATTTACAGCCTTGGAAACCCTGTGCAGGGTCACT
>NW_006408519.1:59867902-59870814 GCF_000296735.1 Chrysochloris asiatica
GAACAGCTGGTAGTTTCGAACTGCTGACCGTGAGATTAGCAACCCAATTCGTAACCATTATGCTACCAGAGCTACATACATACATACATACATACATACATACATATATATATATATATATATGTGTGTGTGTGTGTGTGTGTGTGTGTGTGTGTGTGTGTGTGTATACACAAGAGGACTTCAAAAAGTTCATGGAAAACTCAGGGTTGTTTTTTTTTAATTCTGTTTTTCCACAAAATGTCTGAAGCTCTCTCATATACCACAGTCATATTCTTCAGTCATTACAGGAAGCTAGATATAAAAATCACAAGCCATTGTTGTTAAGTGTCATCAAGCCAATGCTGTATAGGGTATCCAAGGAGCAGCTGATGAGTTTGAACTGCCAACCTTAAGATTCACAACTCAGTGCTGATACTACAGAGCCACATCAGAAGTCTACCAGAGACCACAACCCAATACAATAAATGTGGGATGTGTATGTTTAAAGTGCTATCGGTACATGAAGATTTAAATTGTAAATCACTTGCAGAGGTAAAGTACAGGCAGGAGAGGGGATAGAGAATAATCAGGAAAATCTTTTAGCATTACCTCAAATAAGAGGAATTTAGGGCCAGAATTATGAGGAAGTTGCATTTCAAGCATGGAACAGAATGCTTCAAAATCAAGATACATAGCATGTTTAGTGATCAGAGAAGTGGTTTAGAGCATAGTACTAAAGCTGGAAATACTACCAAGTGGGTAAAGGTCATCAAGAGTCATGGTTAAATGACTGGAAATTGCCCAAGTTTGTGGGTGGGGGCTATGTATATGAGTTCAACCTGTGGACTTGTATGACTGCTGCCTACATTTTATACAGAAAATCCTGGAAGCAAGGAAAACCAGATGGCCAGTTCAATGGACTGTGTATCACAGATGGAAGATAGGGTGTCCCTGGAGCAATGGCCTGTGAAAATGAATCAGATAGAATTTGCAAGACTTCAGGACCATTGAATATAAGAAGTGAAGGAGAATTAGGTGTAGTTGAACTTTGAGATGTCTAATCCTGATAGCATAGTAGTTACGAATTGGGCTGCGAACTGCAAGGTCAGCAGTTCGAAACTACCAGCTGCTCCAAGGGAGAAAGATGAGGCTTACTGCTCCCATAAAGATTTACAGCCTCGGAAACCCTGTTCAGGGTCACTATGGGTCAGAACCAACTCAACGGCACTTAGCAACAACAACAATCCAGGTGTGGAGTCCTGGTGTGGCACTGTGGAATAATGCACTGGACTGTAAAGTCAGTGTGAACTGCAAGGTCAGTGGTTCAAACTGACCAGAGGCTTCTCAAAAACCCTATACAAGGTCACTAGGGGTTGGAACTGATTTGACGGCACTTAGCAACAAGTTCTGGTGTGAAACTCTATGATAAGCACTGGACCTCGAACCACAAGGTCAGTTGTTCAAACCCATCAATCTCTCCTCAGAAACCCTATACAGGGTCACTTTGAGTGCAGTCAATGGAACTTAACAATAATAGTTTAGATCATATGGTAAATGGTGACAATAGAAAATACAAAAGAGGAAAATGATTAGATAAGGGTTGATGGGTTTCTTTCAGAAGAAAAAGTTTCATATGTTTGTAAGACAATATTTTTCTTAAGTCATCAATCACTGAGAAAAAAGGAAGTAATCATATCACACACACATTACACCAGAACAACATCAGATGATTACAGGCAGTGGTACTTCTCAAATGCAAGAAATTTCTAAACGAAATGCTTCAGAAATTTCAAAAAACGAATTCTGTCTTCTCTGAGAGATTTAGCATATGACTACACTGTTCTTTGTGAATGTAAAAGATTGACAATGAAACAGGAAGACCAAAGAAGAACAGACAATTCAAAGTGTGGTGTTGACAAAGAATATTGAAAAAGGCTGCCAGAAGAATGAACAAATAAGTCTTGGAGGAAATATAGTCAGAATGCTCCTCAGAAGCAAGAATGGAGAGATGTTTTCTTACATTGGACAAGTCATCAGGGGGAACAATCGCTGGACAAAGACATCATACTTGATAGAGATTCAAAGAAAAAGAGGGAAATCCCCCAAAAGATATATTGACAAGTGGCTGCAACAATTGTGAAAATGCTACAGGACTAGAAAACATTTCATTATTCTATATACTGAAGGAAGAAATCCAAGGTGCATTGAAGGAATTGGCAAAGAACAAGGCACCGGGAATTGATGGAATAAAAATTGAAATCTTTCAAAAAAGTGAGGCGACACTGGAGGCACTCACTCATCTATGCCAAGAAATTTGGAAGACAACTATCTAGCCAACATAAAGGAAACCAAATCCTCAAAACTGGACCAATAGTATGATAAACAGAGAAAAGCTCAAAGTTGTCAAGGGATTTCATTTTACTTGGATCCATAATCAATGCCCACGGAAGCAACGTTCAAGAAATCAAATGATGCATTCGTTACATTGGGGAAATCTACTGCCAAAAGAATACTCAAGAATATTAGACAGCCAGTTCTGCCATGGACTGCCAGGAAGATGAACAAATCTGTCTTGGAAGAAGTAAAACTAGAATGTTTCTTACAAGTAACAATGGTAAGACATGAATTTTTGGACATGTTGTCAGGAGAGATCCGTCCTTATAGAAGAACATCATTCTTGTTAAAGTAGAGGGTTATCGGGAAAAAAAAAAAGGGTGTCCTGCAGTAAGACTGTGGGTTCAAACATAACTGTGAGGATGGCACAGGACCAGGAAGTGTTTCATTCTGTTGTACATAGGGTTGCTATGAATCAGAACTAACTCAGCTGCACATAACAGGAACTATAAATATATATACATATGAATATATAATGTATCAAGTTCTGGTGGGATAATGCACTAGACTGGAAGGTCAGTTTGAACTGCAAAGTCAAA
>NW_006408519.1:59871421-59874233 GCF_000296735.1 Chrysochloris asiatica
ATCTATCTATCTATCTATCATCTATCTATCTATCTATCTATCTATCTATCTATCTATCTATCTATCTATCTATCTATTCATCCATCCATTCATCTATGGATGGATATCCATTCATGTACCTATCTATCGATACCCTTTAAAATCTTTACAATAACAGATTGTCAGTACTTTCTCTCACAGTACCAGTAGATGGGTGGGTTCAGTCTGCCAATTCTTAGGCTAGTCATCAATCACAAACCTTTTTAGCTACCCAGGAACTTAAATATATTGTAAGGAGTCCTGGTGTGGTGCTGCGCTGGGCTGCAAGGTCAGTTTGAACCACAAGGCTGGCAGTTCAAATCTACCAGCTGCTCCTTGGAATCCTATCCAGGGTCACTATGAGTCAGAACCAACTCAACAGCAATTAGCAGCAATATAATTAAAACAGCAGAGCACTCACATATGATTAGACTAATACATTAAAATAAAATTTAAAATTCAGAGTATGCACATTGCTTATAGTATTAAATACAAGGGAGCATCAACAAGTTCATGGAAAAATTTATTATCTATTAATTCAATTTTTCCATAAGTTAGAAGCCCCCTCATAAAGGTGGCATCACAAATCAAGGGAAAGGTCAACAATTTAACAAATAGTGCTGAGATAACTAGAGAGAATGAGAAAAACTATTTAAAAATAGAATCCATTTCTGACACAAATATCCAGGAAATATTCCAAAGTAATTACACCCACTTCTCACTAATCAATATTGCTAGGTTCCAAAGACTGAATCACTGTATGGAAATTGGCACCATGGAAAAATAGAGGATGATCACATCAAATGGCAAAATTGGAGATGACTAGCTCATCACAAAACTGCAAAATTGCATCATTATATAATTGCGTAACTGCCAAAGCACTGAAAATCATAATGCAGTCAAACTGACACATAACCTGAACCATTATACCCAGTGTCATGCTTGCCTTGCATCTCAGCATTCCTTACTGCCAGACATACACCCATAATTTGCAAAATAATTGGATGGCTGATTTTTTTTTTGCAATTGTGGTAAATGTGAAATGTCAGATAAGGAGATAGTTGATAAGCAAGGAATAGGTGTTAACGACAAAGTTGGAAGTTCAAACCCACCAGCCAATCATCAGAAACTCTATATAGAGTCACTATGAGTTGGAACCGACTCAGCAGAGTTGCCAAGCAGTGGCTGGTGATTTTGAACTGCTGATCTTGTGGTTAACAATATAGCGCTTATCCTACAGTATCACACCAGAACTCCTCCATATAATTTTGGACTCTTAAATATATGAGGATCAGACTTGAAAAAAATAGTTCATTAAAGGAGAGAAACAAATTGACATTACACAGATATCTTTTATTATCAACTTGACAAGAATACAGGATTTTGACTACATGTTTGGTTTTTAAAGCTAGGAGTAAATAGGCATTTATGCATTATCTATGAGAATGCAAAATGTTACAAACTCTATTGAGTGCAATTGGCAGTATTTAGCAAAATTACATATATATTTTTACTTTTCCCTTTACTAGGACTCTATCCCAAATAAAAATGACAAGATATGAAAAGATTTATTTGTTGTTAGGTGTCGTCAAATTGGTTCCAACTCACTAAGACCTTGTATAGGGGTTCTGAGGCTTTATGTCTTTTCAGAAGCAGAAAGCCTCATCTTGCTCCTGTGCAGCAACTGGTGGGCTTGAACTGCAGATCTTGTTGTTTGCAGTCCAGTACTTATACTATGGAGTCTAATCTCAAGGTCAGCAGTTTGAAATTACCAGCAGTTCCATGGGAGAAAGATGAGGCTTTCTGCTCCCGTAAAGATTTATAGCCTTGGAAACCCTGTACAGGGTTGCTATGAGTTGGAACCCACTCCACAGCACATAACCACCACCACCATTTATTGTACTACATTGAAATCACAAATGACAGAGACAACACAAACGTATGTAAAACAGAGACTAATTAATTCCAATAGGTCTTTACAATGAAACCCTGTATAAAGTTTTCTGAGGTTGTAAATATTTACAGGAGCAGAAAGCTTCATCTTTCTTCTGTGGAACAGCTGGTAGTCTCAAACTGTTGACTATGTTGTTAGCATCCCAATGCATAACTGATTATGTTACCACAGATCCTTTACAATGAAACAATACTCCAGTTTAATTAAGTTGAAAAAAAAAAACTAGGTATCTTGTCAAAAATTATTTCTAGGCTATATTAATAAATGAAAGCAGCAAGTTGTAGAAGTAATAAAGTGTATATATAAACTATACTATCATTTATCTAATTTAAAGAGGAAATGTGTGTGTATACATTGTACACATATGTGTGTTGTTATTTGTTGTTGTTAGGAGCCATCGAGACAATACTGATTTATATCAATCTGATATCCAACCTGATATCCAAAACACTGCCCAATCCTGAGCCATTCTCACAGCCGCTGCTATGTTTGGACCCATTGTTGTACCAATGTTTCAATCATTCCACTGAGGATCTTCCTCATTCTTCATGGACTCTATACTTCACCAAGCTTGATGTCTGTCCATCTCCAGGCACTAATCCCATCTGATAACATGTCCAAAGGACAACAGATAAACTTTCACCATCTTCACATCTAGAGAGCAATCTGACTGTACTTCTTCCAAGACACATTTGTTTGTTCTTCTGGAAGTCCATATTATACTCAATATTCTTCACCAACACCATAATTCAAGAACATCAGTTCTTCTTTGATCTTCCTTATTCATTGTCCTGAATTTGCATGCATAGAAGGTTATTGAAAATACCCTGGTTTGGGTCA
>NW_006408519.1:59875070-59875581 GCF_000296735.1 Chrysochloris asiatica
ACTATTGAATCCTAAGAACCATATCCCGGTCTCTTTTTATCAGAACCATCTAGACAAGATGAAAACTATTCAGTGGGGACTTTTTTCCCCTACACACTATTAAACTAAACTCTCCCTTGAAACCTTGTAAGCCAGTCACTTTGTGCCTTTATTGCCCCCTCATTTTAGGTAGTCAGTGTCTAAGTTGCCCATCCCTATCTACCCTGTCTTCAAATTGGCATCTGTGTACAGAGGTGATAGCATTAATACTTGATGTGCAGATTCCTTCCCTCTCTGTTGGTATTTAGAGTTACTATCTCCATGAGTATAGGCCAGGTTCATCAAATTGTAGCAATTTTTACCCGTGTTTCCTTTATCAAAAATTGTTTCGTTCTTTTTTTTTTAATCTTCCTCTGTCAAGTTCTGGAGTCCTGGTGTAGTGCTGTGGGTTAATGCACCAGACTGCAAAGTCGTTTGAACTGCAAGGTTGGCGGTTCAAGCTCACCAGCTGCTCCTTGGAAACCCTATACAG
>NW_006408519.1:59878337-59879201 GCF_000296735.1 Chrysochloris asiatica
TCAGCTATGCATGCAAAAGCCAAACAATAAATAAGGAAGAGCAAAGAAGAATTGATGCCTTTAAATTATAATTTCCCTTATAATGTTGATGAACCTTGGGGACATTTTGAGTGAAATTATTCAATCACAGAAGGACAACTATTGTATCATAAACTTTTTTTAAAAAGAAGTTTTAACACAAAAAGAAACATTTTTTGGTGGTCATCAGGGGTGGTAGAGATGGAAGAGTAATTCACTGGATTGGCTAGAGGGCAGCAGATACATGCTAACTTGGTTGACAGGGAAAGCAACATACAAGAAGGAGGTTGGCAGAAGAGTGATGAAGTCAGGGGAAGATACAGGGAGTTAAAGGGAGCAGAGGTAAATACTGTTATACACACAACCCTGCAATAACAGCAATCTACAGGTAGATACATGGATAAATATACAGACTGATTGGGTGTGGGAGAGAGAGTAGGAGTACACCAACAAATATATAAAGTTTTGATAGGGGATATTTGTACATTTACCATTGCTGCAAACATATGCATTAAATATGGAGTGTACAGGAGGCAAAATTATGAAAACTTCTTAGACATTACCAAAAACTTTGAGGGAAGGATTTGCTGGACCTGGAGGCTCAGTACCATAGTCTAGGGGGACACCATGGTCAATTGGCATAACATACTACACAAAGAAAGAGTCCTAGTGTGGCACTGTAGTCTAGTGTGCTGGACTGCAAGGTTGGTTTGAACCATAAGGTCAGTGATTCCAGCCTCACCAGTTGCTCCTCTGAAACCCTATACAGGATCTCTATGAGTCAGAACCAACTTGACAGCACTTAACAAAAACAACTACGCAAAGAAAGCTCTACATCCTATTTTA
>NW_006408519.1:59880891-59896202 GCF_000296735.1 Chrysochloris asiatica
CATAGTTTATTATGACCTACACAGTTTGAATGCCTTTTCATAGTCAATAAAGCACAAATAAGCATCTTTCTGGTATTCTCTGCTTTTAGCCAAGATCTTACTGACTGACATTAGCAATGATATTACTATTTTCATATCCTCTTTTGAATCTGTTTTGAATTTCTGGAAGCTTGATGTCAACTTTACTACCCAGTAACCTTTAAGCAGAGTGTTATTCAGTCTCCATATATTTGATTTTATTTCCTTGATCTCCCTCCCTATTGTTGATTTCTAATTTTGTAGCATTGTGATCTGAGAAATACTTTGTAGTATTTTGATGTTTTTAAATTTATTGAGACTTTCTTAGTGGCCTAACGCATAATCTATTTTGGAGAATGTTCCACGTGTGCTGGAAAACAATGTATATTTTACTATTGTTGGGTTGAATGCTCTGTACAGATCTATGAGGTCAAGTTGGTAGCTTGTGTTGTTTAGTTCCTCTATGTCTTTGTTGAATTTCTTTCTGGCTGTTCTGTCCCTTTTCAAAAGTGGTGTATTAAAATCTCCTACTATTATTGTAGAGCTGTCTATTTCTATCTTCATTTCTATTGGGGTTTGATTCATGTATTTTGGGACCATTTCATGGGAACATAAATATTTATTAAGGTTATGTGCTTTTGTTCAATTGATCCTTTAATCATGAGATAATGTTCTCTGTTTCTTATGCTGGGTTTTGCCTTAAAATTTATTTTATCAGAGATTAATATTGCCAATCCTGCTCATTTTTTTATAGCAATTAGCTTGATATATTTTTTTCCATCCTTTGATTTTTAATCTACTTTTGTCTTTGTGTGTAAGGTATATCTTTTGTAGACAGCAGATTGAAGAATACTGTTTTCTTATCCATTCTGCTACTCTCTGTCTCTTGACTGGTGCATTTAATCTATTATTCAGTATAATGATCTATAGTTATGGATTAATTGCTGTCATTACACTGTTTGTTTTTTTGGTGCTACTGGTTTCTTTGTTCTGCATGGTTTCCTGTGCTGGTTTTTTCTTTTTCTTGTCTATTTCTACATAGTTTTGATGTTTTGAAAATATTCTTGTGGGTTTTCCTTTTCTTGATTTGATGTGGAGATATATTAAGTTTCTTTGCAGTTATCCTGTACTTTATTAATTTCTTCCTCATTTAATAACAGTCTATTTTTCCTGAAACCCACCTGACGTCTTTACCACCTGGATTTCTGTTACTATACTTTTTTTTTTTTTTCTTTTGTAATTGTCCTGATCATGGACAACCTCCCATATCCCCTAATTTCATTCTTGTAGCTTTGTTCTGCTCTGGCTTCTTCCATATGTAGATTGACTTCCAGGTGATATTGCCACATATGTCAGTCTCTAGTTGGTTCTCAGTCCAAAATCTGGTGGTCTGTTCTTGTTGATTCTCAGTCCAGAAAAACTCCTTTCAGTATGTTTTGAAGGGCTGGCTTGGCTTTTATGAAATCCCTTAATTTCTGTACATCCTGAAATTTTCTGGTTTTGCTGTCATATTTAATTGTCAGCTTTACTGGATATATGATTCTTGGTTGGCAGTGTTTTTCTTTCAGTTTTGTATATGTCTTACCATTGCCTTCTGGCTTACATGGTTTCTGCTAAGAAATCAGAATTAAACTTATTGGTTTTCCTAGCTGCTTTCAGAATCCTTTCCATGTCTTTGATTTTGGAGAGTTTAGTTATAATGTGTGGTGGTGATAGTCTTTTGGGGTCTGTTCTGCTTCTTGAATGCTTATCTTCTCATCTTTCAAGATATTAGGGAAGTTTTCTTCCAGCAACTCTACGACTATCTTTTCTGTGGTTTTCTTTGTCTCTGACCATTTGGTTCAAACGATGGTGGGGTTTAAGAGGGTGCAATTATATGCTGTCACTCCCACAAAATAAGAGGACCAAAAAACAAACAAACAAACAAACAAAAACTACTAACATTGAAAGTCATAAAAAACCCAGCAGAAGCAATATAAAGACAATAAAACTGGAAAAGGGAAGAGGACAAAAAACGTAAAGAGAAACTAATGATAACAAGATTAAATAATAACACGCAGCCATGAAGCAACAGGGGGAAAAGAAAAGAAAATGTTTAGCACCACCTAGTGGAGTCCTGGTGTGGCACTGGGCTAATGTGTCGGACTGCGAAGTCGTTTGAACCAGGCCAGCGGTTCAAGCTCACCAATCACTCCTTGGAAACCCTATACAGGGTCGCTACTGGTCAGATCCTACTTGACAGCACTTAACAACAACAACAACAATGGATTCTTGCCTTCACGGCTGTGTGGTAAATTTTATGATGTGAAATTCCACTGTGCCTTTCTGACCTATCACAGCTTTTTTCTTTTTCTCTCCCCATTTTTTCCTTCCCCACAAGTTCTGTTCACTTGTTTCTCCTAGTGAGAGGCCAGATCTGACTTGGAAGAGACTGTAGGACCTGGCTCTTTCTGTTGTCTCCTCCCGCTTTGATTCTGCTGGTTCCATGTAACACAGAACCTTCCCTGTGTCTATTCATACAAGTCTTAACTCTAGTCATCTGGAAATTAGTATAAAGAGTAAAAAGAAGAAAACGTTAAAGAAAAAAGTAATAACGCTCACACTTTTGTGTCTGTAAGTCACTGGAAGATTTCTGAAATGTCTTCTCTTGTCCCTCAATCTGCTCACACCTATTCAAAATGGTTGTGGTGGGACATGTTGCCCATCCCAAGTCAGAAGTTACCTCCTTCATTGTTTCTAGTTCCAATAAGTACTTTCTCCCGATAAGTTCTCAATCCTCTTATTTATTCCTTTATCTGAAGCTCAGAGTTCTGGGACTCTAGTTTGTCTGGTTTTCCATATTTTTTGCTGAAGATAGTTTGCACAGCCTTTCTGTCTAGCCCACTATAAAGCCTCCCACATCCTGATTATAATGGATATTTAAAGCTGTTCCTCCCCATTTTGTATTGTGCCCCATTAGCAAATGAAAGTCCTGAAATCTCTGCTTCATCTGCGTCATTAAGTCAATTCTACTTTGAGGAGACCGCTGTTCTCCAATTGTATTTGGAGTAGCTTCCAACCTGAGGAGTTCATCTTCGACATTATTATCAGACATTGTTCCAATGTTATTATAAGGTTTTCAGTAGCTAACATTTAAAAGGGGTTCACCTTTCCTTACTAGTCTGTCTTAGTGGGAAACTCCTCTGAAACAGGTTGAACATGGATAGTTCTGCTGGTATTTAAAATACTGGTGGTATAGCTTTCAACATTACAGAAACACACAACCACTACAGTAGGACAGACTGATAGACAACTTGTGGGTACATGAGTATATATGTGTATATACTTGTGGGTACATGAGTATATATGTGTGGTAACCATTTTAGCATAATGGTTACAAATCGGGCTGTGAACCGTAAGGTCAGCAGTTCAAAACTACCAGCTGCTCCGCGGGAGAAAGATGAGGCTTTCTGCTCCCGTAAAGATTTACAGCCTCGGAAACCCTGTTCAGGGTCGCTATGGGTCGGAACCGACTTGACGGCACTTAACAACAACAATATATATAGAGAGAGAGATCTGGTGTGGCACTGCAGGATAAGTACTGGACTACTGACTTAAAGGTTGAAAGTTCAAACCCACCAGCTGTTCCTTAGAAACACTATCCAGGGTCATAATGAGTAAACACCAACTCATGTGGCACTTAACAACAACAACAAATTATATATATATATATGTGTGTGTGTGTGTGTGTGTGTATAGATACATACAAATATATATATGTTGTTGTTAAGTGCTGTTGACTCTTAATGACTCATAGAGACGCTGTATAGGGTTTCTAAGGAGAGTTTGAACTGCTACTCTTGTGGTTAGCAGTCAAGCATTTATCCTAAACTGCCATACCAGGAGTCCATGTGTATATATGTTGTTGTTAGGTATTGTCAAGTTTATTACAACTCAGAGACCCTGTAGAGGCTTCAGAACTATAAATATTTATAGGAGGAGACAGCCTCATCTTTCGGCCTTGAGGCTTCTGGTTGGTTTGAACTGCCAACCTTATGTTTAGCATTCTAGTGCTTATTATCCTTCAGAACTTCCAGCATTCCATATATATGTGTGTGTGTTGTATATTGTTGTTGTTAATTGCTGTAGAATTTGTTCCAACTCATAGTGACCCTGTATAGGGTTTGAACCACCAACCTTGTGGTTAGTAGTCCAGTGCTTATTTTACAGCACTCCCAGGGCTCCATGTATATGTGTATGTGCATGTACATGTGTAAGTATATGTGACTCCACTGTATGTGTGAGAGCCCTGGTGACTCAGTGGCTAAGCTGTTAACCAAAAGGTCAGTGATTTGAATCTACCAGCTGCTCCACAGAAGTAAAGACCTGGCTATCGGCTCCCATAAAAATTTCAGCCTTGGAACCCCTATGCAACAGTTCTACTTTGTCCTATAAGGTCACTGTGAGTCAGAATTGACTTGACAGCACAGCACACACAGGGCGATATATAATAACATACACTGGACAACCTGACTGATGTAGATGGACAATCTTTGGACCACTAGTTGAAAGCTGGGGCAGCACCTTAGAAATCAGCCCTGGAGATCTATTTCCAAAAAGTTGAAAATTTATGCACACATGAAACTGTCATTATTCAGAATCAGCACAACAGCAACTAGCTACACTACGTAAATGCACATTATATACGTACAAATTTAAATATTTATGAGTAATATTATTGTTGGTTGGTTATGTACTGTAAAGTCTGTTCTGACTCATAGCAAGCCTGTATAGGGTTTCTGAGGCTGTATGTCTTTAGGGGAACGTAAAGCCTCATCTTTTGCCCATGGAACACCTGGTAGTTTCGAACTGCTGACCTTGAAGTTAGCAGCCCAACTTGTAACCACAATGCTACCAGGGCTCCTTGTATAATATTATATGTATACTTAAATAAAATGATCACTTATATGGGATGATAGAAAATATGTGGAAAGTACAAAGATAAAAGCCAGGGACAAGGAATTTACAAGATGAACTAAATATTTTATTGTTTGAGAAAGCAAGGAAACTGTCACAATTTATTGGAATGTTGTCAAAAGATCTCATGAACCATTTTGAAGTAACTTACACCATAAAAAGATGAGCCATTTGGAACACCACTAAGAATAATAACATCATGGATTGAAATTATTCAAATATGTTAAAAATCCAGAAATTCATAATTATAACCTTTAAAATGCTAGGAACTCAATCCATTATTCTAAAAAGTGGTAAATCATGCAAATAACATCATTCCAGTAAAAATTCTACCTCATGATATACAAAAAATTGATGAGAAAAAATGTATATGCCTATTTATATGGAAGCATTCCAGCTAGTAAGTGGAGATAAAATACATGAATTAAGATATTACAATTTTTAAATCCAGAAGTCTGGGAAGTGATTGGCAATTGCAACAGATCGCACAAAAATGGGCCATCGGACATTACACATAATACAAGTATAGAACACCACTTATGAAGTCCTGTCAAATTAGAGCCTGTATCTGATCAAGCCTCTTGATCTAGCCACCAATACAGAAAATACAGGGACAGAGAACAGGTTTAAAGCAACAAAAACAAACAAACAAACAAACAAAAAAAAAAACTTGAGAATGTTATCAATAGTATCCAGAAAATAGGGAATTTTATAGGACATATTTCTTAAATTTCTTCAACAAATGAAATTAGACATAAAAAGACATAAATGAAAAGAAGGGTTGTTGTTGAACACCTTGAAGTTGATCCTGATTCACGGTTATCATATAGGAAAGAGTGGAACTGCCCTATAGGATTCCCTAGGCTGTCTTTATACACACAGATTACTGGGTGTTCTGCCCCATGAATTCACTGGTGGGTTCAACTATTGGCCTTTAAGTTAGCGTACATGGACTTGACCATTGTGACATTAGGGCTAGCACTCCTTTGAAAGGAAAGATAACCTATAAAAATTTTAAAAATTAAAATATCTATGATACCTACAAACAAAATTTAATACGTGCACCTGGTTGGGATCCTGATTCAAACATATCAACAACATAAATTAAATAAGCAAATAAAACATATAGAAGACAATACTGAGTGGATATTAATGAATTACTGTGTTTTTTGTTGTTTTTTTCAGGTGTGAACTTGACTCTGGTTATTTTTTATCGATTGTTTTATATTTTAGAGATACATGTTCAAATATTTATAGATGAAATGAGATGATGTCTGGGAATTGTTTTGAAATAATTGTGGGGTAGAGATAGAAAAAATAACCTGCCATGGTGTTGATTCAGACTCATAGTAACTCTGTAAGAAAGAGAATAACTGTTTATACAGTTTCTCAGACTGTGGACGCTGATTGCCTCATCTGCCTCCTGAGGAGCATCAGGTGGGTTGGAACTACTAACCTTTCAGTTAGCAGCCCAATGCTTATTCCACTGCACCATTAAAGCTCCTAGAAATAGTGAAAGAACGAATTCAAGTTTGGTTGTGATAAGTGTTGAAGTGGATAATGGGTATATGAGAGTGCATTGCAAAAGTAGCTATCTCTCTAGAATATATGAAATTATTCCTAATAAAATGGTTAAAGAAGATCTACATGCAAAGCATGGACTCACCACTCATTGTTTATAGAATATTAAGCAAATTATTTACACATTTGAGCCTCTATTGTCTCATGTATAAAAACAAAAAAGTTGCTATGAATTGAAACCGATTCAACAACACATGACAACATATTACCTAAATATTTTTTTAATTCACATCTTTCCACAAGTGGAAATCTCCAGTTGTTTCTTAAACAAAGCTTACAGGCTTTAACTAAAAATCAAAGTAAGATTTCCAGTCCAGGATTATAAACACAGTTACTTGGGTGATTTATCAGAATTGTTGTTGTTAAGTGTAGTCGAGTCGATTCTGATCCATAGCAACCCCAGATAGGGTTTCCGATGAGCTTGAACCACCGACCTTGCAGTTCAAATGGACTTGGCAGTCCAGTGCATTTACCCACAGTACCACACCAGGACTCCAATTTATTAGACTATGACAAACTATCTGATAACTGTTGTCTCCAGCTTTGCCAGATCCCACATGAGAAACAAACATATCACAAATTCTTCAGTAGAAACTTATGTTTAGCATACAGTTTTGCTATATTCCAAAAGTTGTGTAGCTATGTACTTATCCATGCTCCAGTGAAGAATGACCATGGAGAGGTGGTACCACTCCTTTAATAAAGGACAGGAAAACGGATGCAGTATAGACTCCAGAAGACCCCAGTTGTGGCTACAAGGAAACAACCTGAAATGTGATGAAAAATGACTCCCACTTGAGAGTAAAACTTGATTCCGACAATATGGTGACAGCAGGGTTTTACTTCTGTGAATTGTAAGGCCCTTATCTCATAAAATCCAGAGAAAGCCAAAAGCAGTTCAATTACAGTGTCTAAATGTGGTCATCTGTTATCTAGAACGCACTGGGACAGCTCAGCTGGGGCCTATAGAGTTTATCTGTGCACTCTTCCCAGAGTATTCCCTAAAGCTTCTTGGAAGCTATTCATCATTACCACAGGAAAACTTACCCCCAAGTCATCTTTCTGGAGGTTAAGAAACAAACACTAGAGTGCAGTGCAGAGTACAGAGAGTCTTCTCCTCTCATAAAAAAAGACCATGTTCTGTAATTTCAGAGTTCATCAAGCATAGTCCTATAAAAATATATGAGCTATGCATCAGGTTATAGGGTCTCTATCTAAAAATAGACAATAAAATTAAGTCAAGCTCAGTTTATACCTCCCAAAGTAAGACATTTGAAAGGAGCTCATTGGAACATTGTTAGTTCCCTATGACGTGTTGCATTCACATTTTACAAACCAATGACTACATTAAACCCTTTAAAATCTTCTACACAATTGCACATATCAAAACATACTTCATGCCATAACTCACAATCTTACACTAAATATTTTCATATCTTTTGATCTAGAAGGATCCCTGATTGTACAGTGGGTTACATTGGGATGCTAACTAAAAGGTTGGTAGTTTGATCCCACCAGCTGCTTCATGGGAGAAAGATGAAGCAGTCTCCTTCTGTAAAGATTTATAGCTTCAGAAACACTAGGGAGCAGTTCTCTGTCCTATGGTGTTATGAGATGGAATCGACTCTATGGGTAATTGTGAGCTAGAAAAATGTATGTTTACAAAGGAATATGGAATAATTGCAATATATGCTATCAAGTTCTGTTCAACTTACATTATTATACATTTTAAGGAAATTGAAATTTGCCAAGATTTCATGTAAATGAAAATTTCCATTATTTTCATGGCAGGAAATTGGTAGGAAGAATGGTGAATAAAATCTCCAAGAGAGCAAAATATACATGCAGTGCTCATAATGGTATCATATTAAAGAAAGCTTTCTCTAAAATTGTTAGGTACCATTTTATTTAATAAAAGTTTAGAACAAATGACTTTGTGTTTTGTTGTTGTTGTGAAAGATTGTATAGTGTTTCCAAGGATAACTGGTGGATTTGAACTGCCAACCTGATGGTTAGAAACTCAGTGCTTTGCGCCAGAGATGGAGGCAGAGATGGGGGCATGGAGGCTGAGGATTCTAGATTCATCAACTAAGAAGAGAGGGACTGTGATTTGGTGGCCAGGAGCAGACTTGCAGAATGTGCCCTTTGGAGATGTAAATTATTATGTATGCCTAAGTGGGTTTTTGGTTGTTTGTGTGTTTTTTAAAAAGCTAAAATGGATAGAGATAAATACTTTTAACTGATGGTATATGGAGGGGTTTATAATCAATGTAATGAAACAAGTTATATGAACGGTTGAATGTGAACCTGATGATGTGCCCTGTAAACTTTCACTAAATTCACAACAAAAACCTTAAATTAAAAAAAAAAAAGCTTTATTGATTCCTCTGGCCCAATTTTCAGCCAAGCAATAGATAAGAAAACAACATTAGTGAGTTACGCACATAGTAGAATGGTCAACCATCCGCAATCAAAAGGACAGCATTTACCCAAGGACAAAATTAAGAAAGATTGGGAAAGAAGGATGAATGGAAACAAGAAACAAAGGGAGGAAGTGAGATAAATTACATTAAAGGAATTGCAATCAAGATAAAATGAGGTGTATGAGTCATTGAATATAAAATTGATGACCAACTCTGTAAACTTTACCTCTATTCATAATAAAAAGTTAAAAAAAAATAAAATTCAATGCTTTTCCTACAGTGCCACACCAGTACTCTACTACATACATATATGCTGAGAAACGTGCATTTATTCACTACAACAAACTAGAGTTTTATTTTTCCTTTAAAGTCTGGAAAAGGTCAAGGTAAAGTTCTCCATCTATGACATAAACTCACTACCATCCAGTCGATTCCAGCTCACAGTAACCCTCTAAGGCAGAGTAGAACCGCTTCTTAGGGTTTCTAAGATTACACATCTTAGAAAGAAGCAGACAGCTTCTTCTTTCTCCTGAGGAGCAGCTGGTAGGTGTGAATCGCCAACCTTGCGGTTAGCAGTCTAGTGCTTAACCCACAGCATGACCAGTGTCCTTAACCATGGAATAGGAATCAAAAGTCTCATATATCTCATAAGATTTTTGTTAAGATTTTGAAATGAGCTGATGGATGTGCTGATTGAACAGAGATTGTTGTGTTGTTCTAAAGTGCCGTCGAGTCGATTCCGACCCATAGCGACACTGTATAGGGTGTCCGAAGAGCAACTGGTGAGCTTGAACTGCTGAGCTTGCAGTTCAAACGGCTTTGCAGTCTGGCGCTATTAACCCACAGCGGCACACCAGTACTCCGTCGGAATGGAGCTATAGGAAATAACTCAAATTGTGCTTCTCTTCTATGAAAATCTCAGGTAACCCAATGGTTGCCCATAGAGTACTCAGAACAGAAATGATGAGCCCTATTATCACCACCGGAGTCCTGGTGTGGCACTGTGGGTTAATGCGCCAGACTGCAAAGTCGTTTGAACTGCAAGGTCAGCGGTTCAAGCTCACCAGCTGCTCCTTGGAAACCCTACACAAGGTCATTATGGGTCAGAATCCACTCGACGGTATTTAACAACAACAACATTATCACCACCAAGCTCAGTCATTAGCTGAGGGCTGCCTTGAAAATACATGGTCTCAACTTAAAAGCTGAGGGAAATTTTTTAAACACATGAAGTACTGTACTCCTTACAGCAAGTTCTCACTTTCTGGGCAACCTGAGATGTTTTAGTTAGCATACCAGTGGTAATCTCCATCAGCAGGTTTTTTGGTTTTTTTACTTCTGTGAATTGTAAGGCCTTGGTTATTCTCTACTAAATTTTGGAATAATTTGTTACACAACAATTAATGACCACAACTTGGATGTGAGGGTGATTTTACGATGACATCTGTAACACCATTAGCTTCCATTTTGTTTAGGTTGATATGTATGGTTAAAGAGATTCCGCCTTTCTATCTCACAATTCACCTTCTGTTCTTTGGAAGTAGTTTTGGAGCGGTGCCATAGGATAAGTACTTAACCTCAAGGTCGGTTTGAACCATAAGGTTAGTGGTCCAAACTCACCAGCTGCTCCTCGGAAGCACTATACAGGCTCTCTGTGAGTCAGAACTGACCCCATGACACTGAACAACAAAAACAGCAAGTCTTTGGACACAGTCCTGCCTGGCATGGTGTTGTAAGATAAGCTAATTGTAAGGTTGGCAGTTCAAACCCACTAGTCATCTTTGGAAACCCTATGCAGAGTAGCTATGAGTTGGAACAGACTAGGTGACACTTAACAACAATGAGCAACACTCCTTGTAAGGTGGTGGTGCTGAAGGATAAGCGCTTAACTGTTAACTGGTCGCTCAAATTCACCAGCCACTCCTCAACCACTCCTCAGAAATCATATACAGGGTCACTATGAGTCAGAACCAACTAGACAGCACTTAACAACATTCTTTAGAAAGAGACTAGTGATTTGAGCCTAAAATACTTTTGTCACTTGTTGTTGTTGTTAAGTGCCATTGAGTCGGTTCCGACCCATAGCGACCCTGTACAGGGTTTCCGAGGGTGTAAATCTTTACGGGAGTAGAAAGCCTGATCTTTCTCCCGCGGAGCGGCTGGTAGTTTCGAACAGCTGACCTTAAGGTTCGCAGCCCGATTCGTAACCACTACGCTAGAAACAATAATTTAATTTTTATTTGGAGTATTTTATGAACTAATTATGTCACTTCCTGGAATCTTATATATGCCAGGTCAAGCTTTCACTTTCTGTCTAAGCCATTATTACTTGAATTTTAAGCATAAGACTTCATTTTAGTACAAATTCAATAAACAAAGAAACTATCAAATTCTATTTACCTTTGCCAAATGACAAATAGACTATTTTTGGGTTAGCAACGCAACAGCAATAATAGTAATAATAAGAGATAAAGTGCTAAGTTAACAAAGGAAAGCCTCTTTCTGGAAGAGAAAATTTGAGAATGGATTCATTATCAGAGAATTATGTAGAATCTGTTATGTAAAAGTAGCTTAATGCTTTGAAAGATTTAACTTTCATGCTACATGATTCCTATTTATTTTGAGCTGTTTATATTTTCCTTAAAAGTCATTGATATAAGTAAGCTTTTTGAAACTAAATCTGGTCTAAATCTATCCCAACAATGACAGAAGAAAAAACCCATTCACTGTGATAGAGAGTAATCCAACTCATAGTCACCCTCTAGGACAGAGTAGAATTGTCCCTTCAGGGTTTCTAAGGCTGTAAATCTTCGGGGGAGCAGACAATGTCATCTTTCTCTGAAGGAGCTCCTGGGTTTGAACTCCCTGGCTCTCTGCTAGCAATCCAGTACTTACACCCACTATACCACCAGGCTTCTTAGAAAAATAGAGGTAGCTCATGGGGAGTCCTGGTGTGGTGCTGTGGGCTAATGCGTTGGACTGCAAAGTCATTTGAACTGCAGGTTGGTGGTTCAAGCTCACCAGCTGCTCTTTGGAAACTCTATACAGGGTCGCTATGGGTCGGAATCGACCCAACGGCACTTAACAACAACAACGTGGGATATTGATGTTAGTGTGATAGAAATCAAACACATACGTCACTGCTAGTGATATAAATGGATGCAGTGCTGATAAATAACATCAAGATAAATGGAGAAAAGAATGGCATTGTCAAAGACTTCATTTTGCTTGGCTCAACCATCAACACGCATAGAAGCAGCAGTCAAGAAATCAAATGATATATCGCATTAGGCAAATCTTCTGCATAAGACCTCTTTAAAGTGTTGAGTAGCAAAGATGTCTGTTTGAGGACTAAGGTGAACCTGAGCCAAGCCATGGTATTTTAAATAACCTCATATGCATGTGAAAATGGGACAGTGGATAAGGTAGGCTGTAGAAGAATTGATGCATTTGATTTGGTGTTGTAGGACAATATTAAAAGTACCATGGGCTGCCAAAGCACAAACAAATCTATGTCGGAAGAAGTACAGTCAGAAAGCTCCTTGGAAGCCAAGATAGCCAGATTTCATCTCTCACACTTCAGACATATTATCAGGAAGAAGCAGTCCCTGGAGAAGGATATCATGTTTGGAAAGACACCCAACGAGATGGATTGGCACAGTGGTAGCAGTAATGGGCTTAAGCATAGCAAGGTTTGTGAGGTGGGTGCTGGACTGGGCAGTGTTTTGTTCTGTTCTGCATGGGGTCACTATGAAGTGTTATGGATTCGATAGTACCTATCAACAACAAACATCAAAGGGAATAAAAATGTTCATATCCCATGTCTCAGTAATCTCACTTTGGGAAATTTATCTTAAGAGGGCATGCTAAAACATAAAAGAACAATAAATACAAAGGTTTTCATTTCATAATTTGTAAAACATATGAGGATAAGTCAAAAAGTATTGCGCCAAAATCACAGAAAACTTTATTAAACAAAAACATCACAATGTGAAGCTATGCTTCCCAGCATATCCTCCATCTATGTGTATATACACTTCTGAAAGCAATGTTCCCAACTCTGTAACCCTTCCCCCAAAGAATTCTGTGCTCTTCAATGTATATCACAAAAAAAATCTTCATTTTGGGCATATTCCTTTTAAACGTTCTTTGAATTTTGTGAATGAAAGAAGTCTGAAGGAGCAAGTGCAGGGTCTTAGGGGGATAGGGGATGGTTTCCCAGTGAAGTTCTTGTAAGATAGGACTTAATACCCTGGAAGAATGAGCAGGTGCATTGTTGTGCTGGGGGTGGAAATCTTTGGTGAAACTTTCCTGGTCTTTTTCTCACTAAGGTAGTTTTCAATTTCCTTAAGATTTCTTCATTATAAGTTCCCATAATTATTTTATGTCCTTCCAGAAATCTATCAAGAAGACCTTTTAGGAATTCCAACAAAACTGTTTCCATAACTTTTATGCTTTCTTCTATGCCTTGAATTATCTAGTCCAGCAGATCCCTTCAAAATCCACTGTTTAGATTGAAATCTTTATATATTTTTAAGAAGGTACCCTGACACTAAGACAAGTGTGTTACTGAGAGAACTTGTCTGCAGCCATCCAATGATAGCAGAGACATGTGGAAACATGTTTTACTTGGAATAAACTTGTACGTGTATGAACTATACTAGTAACAATATATTTTCTTAAGTTGACAGGGCATTTATTTTGCATGTTATAAGACATATTATTTTTAGAGTTGACATTGGTAGCCATGGATGCTGTTATTTTTACATATAATCTTCAAACCGTATCAGCCTTAAACACATTTAAATTTAATAAGCAAGTAGATTAGATTTGCTCTTAAACTAGGCATATCATTATAGTGTGTACTTCCATAAGGAGAGTCAGCTCACAATTAAATACTCTTTTTAGTTATCTTAAAGAAACACACAACTATGAAGAAGGGGGTTAGAGGAGACTGCAGTAATTAAGTATGAAGCCCAAAGAATATTATTTGCTACACAAATCTTAGCATTAACCCTCTAACTATCATACCAAAAGAATCCCTTTGGTTTTATTCATTATCATCAGTCAGACCACTTTGAAGCTGGACGCAGGTATTGGGAAGGTAATGTAAATTCTGCAATAGGAGCATATTTGTGATAATAATTTATTAAATTTCCCGAGCCCTCTCCCTCCAAGGAAGCCACTACTAACAGACCCTGTAATTAATTTTCAACATTGTTTAAAATTTATTAGAAGGAAAACGTTTTTAATCTACTGGTGCCCTTTGAATATAGTTCTGAACAAAAATTAGCAGTTTTCAAAACCAAAAGGGAGAAACAAAGGAGGAGGAAAGAGAGAAGGAAATGTGGTCAGGAGTTGTGGTCTGGAATTGTGGTCTAAAAAGAAAGAATTTGGACTACCTCGTGACTTGATGACACGTGGTGGCACATGATGGCACATGATATTCTCATGATGGCTCATTGGTATTTTCTGGAGTTTACTTGTAACTCCTAAGCACAAAGAGTGTTTGACGGGAAGAGTGCCAGACTAGGAGTTTTTCAGAATCCTTTTTTTGTTGTAAGTTTGTTTGTGGCAAGTGACTCTTGCTCATGGTGATCCCATGTGTGCAGAGTAGAACTGCTCCACAGCGTTTCCAATGGCTGATGCTTTGGGAAGCGGATCATCAGTTCTCTTTCTCCTGGTGAATTTGAACCATCAGCCATTCAACTAGTAGTGATTATTTAGGTAAAGGCTGAATGTCCACAGAGGTAAGAAGGTCACATAAATAAGGACTCGAATATAGGGTAGTTGGTGAAGACATGAATGGCACCATTCAACTCAATCTAGTATTGACAGGCTGGAAAGCCATCTTTGAGAAAAATGCAGAAATAAATTACCAACAAGGCACAAGGTGGGATTCTGAATGGGACTCTAAAAAGGAAAAGGAAGAGAAGTAAAAAGCCAAGAACGAAATTCTTATGTGATCTTCTGTTTAGTTAAGTCTTACAACACTGGTAATTTCCAGGTTTTGAGAATTATACAATTATTAAGTAGGTTATTAGCATTAGGCTGGGTGAAGGACAGAAAGGAATTTACTGTGTTTATTTTTTCATTGTTCCCATAAATCTAGAAGAGTATTAAAATAAAATACTTAAAATCAATGGAGGTGAGATGTTAAACACATATACTCCAGTAGCAATACTTTTTAACTTACTGTAATATCTAAAAAAAATGACAACATCTATATATTCAATGATTGTTGTTGTTGTTAAGTGCCGTCGAGTCGGTTCCGACCCATAGCGACCCTGTACAGGGTTTCCAAGGGTGTAAATCTTTACGGGAGTAGGAAAG
>NW_006408519.1:59896302-59920357 GCF_000296735.1 Chrysochloris asiatica
TTGAGGACTAAGGTGAACCTGAGCCAAGCCATGGTATTTTAAATAACCTCATATGCATGTGAAAATGGGACAGTGGATAAGGTAGGCTGTAGAAGAATTGATGCATTTGATTTGGTGTTGTAGGACAATATTAAAAGTACCATGGGCTGCCAAAGCACAAACAAATCTATGTCGGAAGAAGTACAGTCAGAAAGCTCCTTGGAAGCCAAGATAGCCAGATTTCATCTCTCACACTTCAGACATATTATCAGGAAGAAGCAGTCCCTGGAGAAGGATATCATGTTTGGAAAGACACCCAACGAGATGGATTGGCACAGTGGTAGCAGTAATGGGCTTAAGCATAGCAAGGTTTGTGAGGTGGGTGCTGGACTGGGCAGTGTTTTGTTCTGTTCTGCATGGGGTCACTATGAAGTGTTATGGATTCGATAGTACCTATCAACAACAAACATCAAAGGGAATAAAAATGTTCATATCCCATGTCTCAGTAATCTCACTTTGGGAAATTTATCTTAAGAGGGCATGCTAAAACATAAAAGAACAATAAATACAAAGGTTTTCATTTCATAATTTGTAAAACATATGAGGATAAGTCAAAAAGTATTGCGCCAAAATCACAGAAAACTTTATTAAACAAAAACATCACAATGTGAAGCTATGCTTCCCAGCATATCCTCCATCTATGTGTATATACACTTCTGAAAGCAATGTTCCCAACTCTGTAACCCTTCCCCCAAAGAATTCTGTGCTCTTCAATGTATATCACAAAAAAAATCTTCATTTTGGGCATATTCCTTTTAAACGTTCTTTGAATTTTGTGAATGAAAGAAGTCTGAAGGAGCAAGTGCAGGGTCTTAGGGGGATAGGGGATGGTTTCCCAGTGAAGTTCTTGTAAGATAGGACTTAATACCCTGGAAGAATGAGCAGGTGCATTGTTGTGCTGGGGGTGGAAATCTTTGGTGAAACTTTCCTGGTCTTTTTCTCACTAAGGTAGTTTTCAATTTCCTTAAGATTTCTTCATTATAAGTTCCCATAATTATTTTATGTCCTTCCAGAAATCTATCAAGAAGACCTTTTAGGAATTCCAACAAAACTGTTTCCATAACTTTTATGCTTTCTTCTATGCCTTGAATTATCTAGTCCAGCAGATCCCTTCAAAATCCACTGTTTAGATTGAAATCTTTATATATTTTTAAGAAGGTACCCTGACACTAAGACAAGTGTGTTACTGAGAGAACTTGTCTGCAGCCATCCAATGATAGCAGAGACATGTGGAAACATGTTTTACTTGGAATAAACTTGTACGTGTATGAACTATACTAGTAACAATATATTTTCTTAAGTTGACAGGGCATTTATTTTGCATGTTATAAGACATATTATTTTTAGAGTTGACATTGGTAGCCATGGATGCTGTTATTTTTACATATAATCTTCAAACCGTATCAGCCTTAAACACATTTAAATTTAATAAGCAAGTAGATTAGATTTGCTCTTAAACTAGGCATATCATTATAGTGTGTACTTCCATAAGGAGAGTCAGCTCACAATTAAATACTCTTTTTAGTTATCTTAAAGAAACACACAACTATGAAGAAGGGGGTTAGAGGAGACTGCAGTAATTAAGTATGAAGCCCAAAGAATATTATTTGCTACACAAATCTTAGCATTAACCCTCTAACTATCATACCAAAAGAATCCCTTTGGTTTTATTCATTATCATCAGTCAGACCACTTTGAAGCTGGACGCAGGTATTGGGAAGGTAATGTAAATTCTGCAATAGGAGCATATTTGTGATAATAATTTATTAAATTTCCCGAGCCCTCTCCCTCCAAGGAAGCCACTACTAACAGACCCTGTAATTAATTTTCAACATTGTTTAAAATTTATTAGAAGGAAAACGTTTTTAATCTACTGGTGCCCTTTGAATATAGTTCTGAACAAAAATTAGCAGTTTTCAAAACCAAAAGGGAGAAACAAAGGAGGAGGAAAGAGAGAAGGAAATGTGGTCAGGAGTTGTGGTCTGGAATTGTGGTCTAAAAAGAAAGAATTTGGACTACCTCGTGACTTGATGACACGTGGTGGCACATGATGGCACATGATATTCTCATGATGGCTCATTGGTATTTTCTGGAGTTTACTTGTAACTCCTAAGCACAAAGAGTGTTTGACGGGAAGAGTGCCAGACTAGGAGTTTTTCAGAATCCTTTTTTTGTTGTAAGTTTGTTTGTGGCAAGTGACTCTTGCTCATGGTGATCCCATGTGTGCAGAGTAGAACTGCTCCACAGCGTTTCCAATGGCTGATGCTTTGGGAAGCGGATCATCAGTTCTCTTTCTCCTGGTGAATTTGAACCATCAGCCATTCAACTAGTAGTGATTATTTAGGTAAAGGCTGAATGTCCACAGAGGTAAGAAGGTCACATAAATAAGGACTCGAATATAGGGTAGTTGGTGAAGACATGAATGGCACCATTCAACTCAATCTAGTATTGACAGGCTGGAAAGCCATCTTTGAGAAAAATGCAGAAATAAATTACCAACAAGGCACAAGGTGGGATTCTGAATGGGACTCTAAAAAGGAAAAGGAAGAGAAGTAAAAAGCCAAGAACGAAATTCTTATGTGATCTTCTGTTTAGTTAAGTCTTACAACACTGGTAATTTCCAGGTTTTGAGAATTATACAATTATTAAGTAGGTTATTAGCATTAGGCTGGGTGAAGGACAGAAAGGAATTTACTGTGTTTATTTTTTCATTGTTCCCATAAATCTAGAAGAGTATTAAAATAAAATACTTAAAATCAATGGAGGTGAGATGTTAAACACATACACTCCAGTAGCAATACTTTTTAACTTACTGTCATATCTAAAAAAAATGACAACATCTATATATTCAATGATTAGGGAAGGCTAAAATGAACACTTAGGTAGTTTATTTGGAAATTATCATTTTAAAGACTATGTTGTTGTTGCTAAGTGCCCTCAAGTCAGTTCTGACACAGAAATCCTCTATAGAGTGACTGGTGTGACACTGTAAGATAAGCACTAGACCTCAAGTCAGTTTGAACGGCAAGACCGGAGGTTCCAACCCACCAGTTACTCCTTTAAAACTCATTACATGGTGGCTATGATTTGGAACTGAATCGACAAAATTTAACAACAATAACATAGGTTTTCTGAGGCTGTAAATCTTTGCAGGAGCAGAAAGCCCCATCTTTCTCCTGATAAGACAATATTAAATTATGAAAACATGCCATTTTGTATGATATAACATTAAATAACAATACAGCAATACAAACAGAAAATGCTACTATGTTAAGTAAAAGGAAAATATAAATGTGGACAAGTACTGGTAGGAAGCACAAAAACTAAAATTGGGTTGATCTGAGATATAGGCACTTTCTGTTCATTGAACTTTTCAAAACTTTTATCTCTTTTAATTTCAAAACAAAACTAATAAATAATAACAAAGACCCATACTTTTAAAAATCATTGTTGCTATTTATTTAGATCTCTGTTGTTGCTGAAATAATTTATAAAAAGATTCTATTGCTGTTTAATCATTAAGGGGAGAGTCACTGCTTAGATAGAGTCCTAGTGTGGCACTGTAGGATAAGCACTGGACAGCTAACCACAAGGTCACAGTCCAAATCCACCAGCCACTCCTCACAAACCCTACAAAAGGTTGCTTGAAGCCGGAACTGACTTGAAAGCACAAAACAACAGCAACACTGCATAGATAGCATTGAGTTTTTGTTTACAGGGATGGAACATGTAACAATGGATATTGTTAACAGTTGCAAAACATGATTGATGTAATTCATTCAACAGAATTGTACCATTGTTGAAATGGTAATCATTCGTTTTATCTATGTTTTTACAGCAATATATTTTTTTTCTGTAGAGAAAATCTGAGAGGAATATAAAAAAGTTAGTGTCACCTTATAAGACATTGGAAATCTGTGTGCATTTAGAAAAAAGAGCTACAAGATCCATAAAATATTGATTTAAACATTTTATATGACATTGCAAGTCATAAAGGACACCTAGTTTCATTATTTGCAGATTCTGAATCAAAAAAAGTGTCTCCGCATAGTTGCCCTATCATAAGGCTAAGCTACTGAACTTATATAATGTGGAAACCACTATATTTGATTGGTCTTAGTAAAAATATCAGTCTGTCCAACTCTGTCTCAGAAATGTTAAATATAGATAGCAAATAATGTTTATCATGACATTGGAGTACGATATTCTGACATTTAAATTACAACCTTCCATTTTCCTAAAGTGTCACTTGGAGAATAAAAAAATAAAAAAAAATGTGCCAAGGATCAGAAAGTACTAACAAATCAAGAGAAGACCCTTAAAAAAATATTATTTTTACCGACTCTTAGCAACAGATTAAAAGGCAATAATCTGTGCTTTCCCTTTTTGTTTTGAAAATAATTGTTAAGGTAAGAAATAGCACATAAATGGCATCATGAGTCAACCACTTTCCATTCAAAATTCTTCACAAATATTTATAGAGGGTTATGGGTGCATAGAACAGATTCTAGTGAAGAAAAAAAAAAAAGATAAATTCTTAGTATCACAGTTTTATCAAATTGCCTCAATTTATGTTTAATTGCCAGAAACCAAATACTATGCAGATGTCTGTAATTAGTAAAGTTGTAAACTATTCTGGAAGCCAGCAGGAGATTGGGTGTATTGATGAAAATTACTAGTTGTCTCCTTTCTATTTCATAATAGCCATGTTGTTGTTGTTAGGTGCCATCAAGTCAGTACCGACCCATAGCGACCTTATGCACAACAGAACAAAACACTGCCCCACCCTGGGCCAACCTCACCACTGTTGCCACGCTTGAGTCCATCAATGCTGCTACTTGGCCAATCCATCTTGTTGGGGGTCTTTGTCTTTTTCTCTGACCCTCCACCTTACCAAACATGATATCCTTCTTTAGTAACTAGTCCCTCCTGACAATATGTCTGAAGTATGAGAGACAAAGTTTGGCCATCTTGGCCTCCAAGGAGCACTCTGGCAACACTTCCACCACAGATCTGTTGGTTCTATGGGCAGCCCATGTCACTTTGAATATTCTCCTCCAACACCATAACTCAAAAGCATCAATTATTCTATGGTGGTCTTTTTCTTATTCACTGTCCAACTTTCACATTCATATGAGGTTATTGAAAATACCGTGGCTTGGGTCAGGTGCACCTTAGTCCTCAAGTTGACATTTTTACTCTTAAACACTTTAAAAAGTTCTTGTGCAGCAGATTTGCCTTGAGTGTTGATAGTTGATCCAAGAATAATGAAGTCCTTGAACTACCCTGTAAATGCTCACATGGGCATTGTACTTTCAGGAATGTCTGAAGTTAAATAGTGAAAACATAGGCAAATAGGCTCATAGTTAGAAGACTGTGAACAAATTTTAAATATGCTGTCAAGCTTGCAAGGCATGCTTTCACCTTTATATAAAGAAATAACTTGTTTTTATAACTTAGTGACATTGATGTCTCTCTCAAATGAAACTACTCTGAAATATGCCAATTCCTAATTGAATAATTCCTCTGTCTTTGTCATATCTGCTATCATGTAAACTATGTGTTGGAACACTCAGCTAAATAGAAATATAATACTCAGTGTGTTCTAAGAGGGGAAGAAAGTATTGGCATGTGTGTACATGGAGTGGCTACATTTAAAGAACAGCTCAAATGAGCCCAAGTCCTACTTTCTGGTTAATGAATATGGCAATAGTCCTGTGCATGGCAGGCTTCTGGCTGCAGAGGAAAATAAATTCAAGGTCAGTAGGTAAGATAGTGGCAGCTAATGACCCCCAGGATCAGCAGGCTATACAAGGCTCCTGGCTCAAGTTCCAAGAACTGGAAGTCAGATGACAAGTGAAATGCAGAATCCAGACCCAACAAAAAGCAAGTAGGTTTTGCCAGAGTATCCAGCATATTGGGAGCAGGCCATACCCCAAAGAAACTTTATTTCAATTGATTGGCTGCTCATAGCAGATCTCATCATGGAAGAAATTACTAGTTGAACTGGATTGTAAGTATTTGAATCCCATAAAAGTACTGTGATTACACTAAGCACTGATTATTAAGTAGAACCTCAGCCTTCAATAAAAAATAAGTCTAATATTAAAAATGATTGATTAATTCAATTCACTCAATAAGTATTTACTTGGCTCAATGCTGGGAATACAGTGCTGAACAAAACAAAAGACACCCATGTTCTCATAGTTGTTTAAGGATACAGACATTAGGCAAGCATACAAATGCAAAAAGTAGGAAACTGATTTTCTTAGACTGTGTTCTGTAGAATAGCAAAATAAGTGGACCATATACATGTTGTTGTTGTTAGGTGCTGTCAAGTAAATTCTGGATTTTATCGATCTTATATACAACAGAATGAAACACTGCCAGGTCCTGTGCTATCCTTACAACCATTGTTACTCTTGAGCCCCTTGCTGCAACCAAGTGCCAATCCATATCATTGGGGACTTCCTCTTTTATGCTGACCCTCCACTTTCCCTACAATCATCCCCTTTTCCAGGGCCGGTCCCTCCTGATGTTATATCCAAAGTAAGAGAGATGAAGTCTTGCCATCATGGATTCTAGAAACATTCTCGCTGTATGTCTTCCAACACAAATTTGTTTGTTCTTCTTGCAGTCTATGGTACTTTCAATATTCTCCTCCAACACCATAGCTCAAATGCATCAATTCTTCTGCAGTCTTCCTTATTCACTGTACAGCTTTCACATGCATACGAGGCTACTGAAAATACCATGGCTTGGATCAGGCACACCTTAGTCCTCAAGCTGACATCTTTGGTCTTAAGCACTTTAAAGAGGACTTGTATGGCAGATTTGCCTAATAAAATACATCTGATTTCTTGACTGCTGCTTCCTTGAGTGTTGATAGTGGATCCAAGTAAAATGAAGTTTTTGACAACTTCAATTTTTTCCCATTTAATGTGATGTTATTTATTGGTCCAGTTGTAAGGATTTTTGTTTTCTTTACTTTGAGGTGCAACCCACACTGAAGGCTGCGGTCTTTGATCTTCATTGTATCATTTGCATATAACAAGTAATTAATGAGTCTTCCTCCAATCCGGATACCACATTCTTCTTCATATAATCCATCTTCTCAGGTTATTTTCTCAATGTACAGATTTAATAAGCATAGTGAAAGAATACAACTCTGGCGCACACCTTTCCTAACTTTAAACCATTCAGTATCCCCTTGATCTGTTCAAATGACTGACTCTTAGCGTATGTATAGGTTCCTCATGAGTACATTTAGGTGTTACCGAATATTTATTCTCTGCAATATTGTTCATAGCTTGTCATGATCCACACAGTCACAAGCCTTTGCATAATAAATAAAACACAGGTAGATATCTTTCTGGTATTCTCTGCTTTCAGACAATATACCCCTCATTTCATGTCCTAGTCTGAATCCAGCCTGAACTACTGGCAGTTCCTGATCAATGTACTGTTATAGCCATTTTTGAATTATGTTTAGGAATATTTCACTTTACATATTATGATATTGTCCAACATTTCCATATATATTCTTGTGGGCTAAAACATAGCAACTTTTATGAGGTTGGCCCAGGATCAGGCAATGGTTCATTCTGTTAAGCATAGAGTCTCTATGAGTCGGTACCAACTCAATGGCACCTAACAACAACAATTCATCATATTTCAATATTCAAATGCTATCTGACAGTGTTTCACTGCTATTTATAAGGTTCTCAGTAGTAAAACATTCAGAAATGGTCCACTTCTCTTTCTTCCAAGTCTGCCTTACACTGGAAACTCAGCTGAAACTTGTCCGCTATGGGTAACCATATCAGCATTCAACATTTCAGTGGCATATCTTCCAGCATCACAGTAACATGAAGCCATCATAGCGTGACACACTGACAGACAAGGTTTATATCAAGGAAATTGTTCACACAGTTGTTCAGGTGGGCAAGTTCCAAGTCCATGGATCAGACGTCAGACTAGAGGTGTGTCATGACTCAGTAGCTTCTGGAGGCGATGAATCCAAGATCAGCAGGTCAGAGAGCTGGCTTCTGACTGGAGAGGCAAATAAATCCAAGCTCAGCAAGTAAGATAGCAAGCTGTAAATGACTACCAGGATCAGCAGGCCTAGCTCAAGTTCCAAGGACTGGAAGTCAGATGATGAGTCAGATACAGAATCCAGACCCAGCCAAAAGTAAGTAAGCTTTGCCAGAGTGTCTAATATATTGGAAGCAGGCCATACCCAAAGAAACTTTATTTCAATTGATTGGCTGCTCATTGCCCATCTCATCATAGAAGTGATTACATTATATTAGATCTCATCATGGAAGATTACTAGCTCTTAACTGCCAGTTCACTGAGAATCCTGGCCCAGTCAAGTTGACACAAAACCTTACCTATCACAGGGATACACAGAAAAAGAACAGCATGATTTGAGATAACAGGGAACTAATTTCAATTGGAATTCAGGGAGGCATCTCTAAGGATGTGTCATTTAAATGGAGGTCTAAACTACTCATTGATTTCTTCCACAGATATCCCCTGTGTTTATACACCATGCCAGCCTCAGCAGTGTGACATGTTATTCACATAATAATGAGAAGGACAGTCATGGTCTTGCCCTCAAGGAGTAGGAGGACAAGAGTAAAATCAAGACTGATTTGGGCCTGGTATATATAAACTTAACCATTGAGCTCAAAAAATATGATGGAATCTTCATAGATGTTATTTTAAAAACAGATACTCAGACTACAGTAGTTCATCAAGTTTAGCATACTTTTCATTTTCATTGTCTTATGAAAAATGAAACATAGGATGATTTTTGTCCAGTGGAAGTATGAGCCAAGGATAAGTAATAACTTGAGAATACTTGCATAGAGTTCAACAATTAGCTGAGAGCATGGGAGTTAACAATATCTTATTAAACTTACTCATGCTTTTATTTTAAAATCTTTCATATTTCCTTGATATAATCTCACATTATACAATGTATTGAACACTTACCTAATTTAATTAATTAAAGTCGTTGTCTTGTAAATATGTTCATAAATCAGTTCAAAAGAAGAGCATAGTATAAAAATGTTTAGAATTCTAACAACTAAATGATTATACTGTTGTTGTTGTTATTAAGTGCCACTGAGTTGTTTCTGACTCATAGTGACCCTGAAACCGGTTTCCGAGGAGCAGCTGGTAAGTTTGAACCACTGGTCTTCCAGGAAAAACTGATCATAGGGTCCAGTGTTTAGCCTACAATGCCACACCAGGACTCCAATTATGATACTTATTACTGTTGTTACATGCTAGCGAATCAGTTCTGACCTACAGCAATCCTGTATAGGTCTTCCCTAGCAGCGGCTGGTAAGCTTGGACTGCCAACACTGGCTTAAACTGACCAGCACATTAATCTGCAGTGCCACACAAGAATTTTGATACTAGTGACCCTTAAATATGCTGTAAACTATGATGTTCCATTTGGTTTTTCCATAATTCATTTATCCTTCCTTATTATTTACTCAAGAATAATGAATAAACCATGCCTTTGATTACAGAATGTAAAGTCAAGAGAATAAATATATTCTTGAAGTTATTATGATGATAACTAAAGTATAAAGCAATCATCATTGTTTATGACAAGGCTTGCCTTTCTTGCTCTTTTACCTATCTTCTGTTTAATTTTACAGTAAAGAGGCTTTTTCTACTAGCAAAATAAAAACATATGACAATGAATGATTAAAAAATCAGTTATCCGATTCATCATTTATAATCACTATAAATGTTTTGTTCTTTGTTTTTCAATCATTTGTTTAATTCTCTTAACTGAGTTTCTATATAAGAACCAGTATTGAATATCCTTTAATCAAGAGTTGGACCCCCAAAAAATCACAAATAAAGATATTAAAGACATGTTGTATATTTTTAAAAATAAAAATTACTGAAAATAAAAGACCTCTTTAAAGATCCCAAACAATTGTTATCATCCAAATAGCTGGCTTGCATCTTTCAGCATATTTAAAGAAGACAAATTTGCCTGTTTAAGGATGATTAGAAGTCAGTGTTTCCTCTTGGTTCTTAATTATATAATGTTTCAAATTATATTTCTGTGTCATACACTTAAAGACAAAGTGTTTAATTCAAAACCTCAATCCTCTTTATCTTATTTCCATAATTACTGAATAGTTCTTAAAACTATAGAAAATGTTATACAAAATTGTTGTATCTCACAATAGGTGGCATCTGAGATCCAGTGAGATGGATGTTATAGATACTGTTAAAATACTTACTGATGAAGATTAAAGAACATAGCCTTCAGCATGGGTTGCACCTCAATATAAAGAAAACAAAAATCCTCACCACTGGACCAATAAATAACATCACAATAAATGGAGAAAAGATTGAAGTTATCAAAGACTAAATTTTGCTTGTATCCACTATCAACATTCACAGGAGCAGCAGTCAAGAAACCAAACGATATATTGCATTAGGCAAATCTGCTGCACAAGATCTCTCTTTAAAGTGTTCAACAGCAAAGATGTCAGTTTGAGGACTAAGATGTACCTGACACAAGCCACGGTATTTCCAATAGTCTCATCATATGCATGTGAAAGTTCGACAGTGAATAAGGAAGACCAAAGAAGAATCGATGCATTTCAGTTATAGTGTTGGAGAAGAATATTAAAAGGACCGTGGACTGCAAGAAGAATGAACAAATCTGTGTTGGAAAATGTACAGCCAGAAAGCTTCTAAGAATCCATGATGGGGAGACTACAGCTCTTATACTTCTGACATATTATCAGGAGGAATCAGTCCCTAGAGAAAGACATCACGCTTGGTAAAGTGGAAGGTCAGCAAAAGAGACGAAGACCAATGAGATGAACTGACACAGTGGCAACAACAATGTTCAAGAGTAACAATTGTGAGGATTGCGCAGAACCAAGCAGTGTTTTGTTCTTTTGGGTATAACATCCCTGTAAGTCAGAGCCAACTTGTCAGCAACTAACAACAACAATCAACACTGGAATCTAAAAATAATACAGCAAAGTGAGAGGAGAAAAGGAAAAAAGACAGAAGTTAGAATAAATACACTATATTTTTCATCTGTATTAGAAGGGAATTCAAAAGATGTCCCTAAATACTTGAAATAATAGTTACAAAGAGGGCTGCAAACCTCAAGGTCAACAGTTCAAAACTACCAGCTGTTCTGCAGGAGAAAGATGAGGTTTTCTGGTCCCGTAAAGATTTGCAGCCTCGGAAACCCTGAACAGAGTCACTGTTAATTGGAAACGGCTTCATAGCACATAACAACAACAACCATCATTGTAAAGGAAAAGATTAACAATAAGCATGACTAGTACAGAATGCTGAAATAAAGAAAAAGAAAGGAAATGCGTTAATTTTAAGATTATTCATAACAAATGAAACATAATGTCTGAAGCATTAAAGAACTGAGGAAATTATATAACAAAACACGTTAAAAGTTAGCCATTAGAATAAAAAAGTAAATCTTTCTAAATATTGTAATAATTACAAACAAAAAGTAAATCAATGAATATATATGATTTTTTAAAGTAGTAAAGGCTTAAAGTATAATTAATTTCAAAGAACTAGATACAAATGTATCTGCCATAAATAAATCTAAATTAGATAAATTAAGCTCTTAAAAGAATATTTTTTAAATGAGCACACATATACAAGGGGAGTGCAAAAACATAAGGAAAGAAAGAAGAGAAGGAGGGAGAAGAGCTGGAATTAGGGATAGGGAAGGAGATTTAGGAGAAGTGAAGGAGGAAGATAGAAACAGGTTGTAACCTTAATAACAGAGCAGGTTGGATTCACGTTATAAATCATTAAATCAGAGAAATTTATATTTACAAAGCAAAAACTGCAGGAATTTATATTTAAACACAAAAGTAGTAAAAGAATTATATTCTACTCTCAGTCAAGAGGGAAAAAATAAGCAGAGAAAAATTGTTGTTGCTAAGAGCTATTGACGTGATTCTGACTCATAGCCACCCACTGACTTTGCGGCTCAAACGGACGTTCCAGTCCAGCGCATTATCCCACAGCAATATACCAGGACTCCAAGCAATGACATAGAAGAATTAAATGACATAATAAAATATAACTAAGAAGTTGTTTCTGTTTTTAAGTGACATGGAGTCAGTTCCCACTCATGGAAACCCTTTATCGGGTTTTCTAGGGGCAGCTAGTGAGCCAGAACCACCAGCCCTGAGCTTCAAACCAACCTTGCAGTCCAGTGCATTAACCTAGAGTGTCACAACAGAATTAAGGTGAAATTAAAACTTTAATTTGTTTTCAAATGAAACTATCATTTTATATGCCATATATTAGGTCTGAATTAAAATCGTTATTAATTCTAAAATGTTGAAGTAGCACAGACAACATATTTCTGATCATAATCAATAAATTAGAAATTTATACTAAAGACAAATAATTAAAATATACTTACTAATTGAGTGAGTTGGACACATTAACTATTTTTCAGATTCTTCATCTGTACCAAATGCAAAATGAAAATAATACTTAAAATGTAATTTTTAAAGAAATGTGAATTTTAAAACGTTGCACAAGTGGAAAATATAATTCGAGAAGAATTATCTTCCTCACCACAGTTGAAAAGCACACAACTTAACTTGCTAGCTCCAAAGATTTCACCAACTGTCCACATGTGGTTATTTAAATTTTTAATTAACTTAAACTAGTTTAAAAATGAAAATTCTGTTTCTCAAGACTAGCTTCACTTACAGTACTCAGTCACATGTGTCTGGTGGTTACCATATTGGACGCCATAGCATTTTCATCATTGCAAAATGTTGTATTGGACAGTGCTGGCTTAGAGGATACTAGGAAAATCAACTAAATGTTTAGAAGTTCATGAGAGTTATTTAAATTTCACTTCAGCAAATTAACAGGGTCCTTCTAGTGAGAATCACTGATGAATTTTTCTCCCACTTCACTTCCTAATTACACTAAACGATCATCATCTCACTTAATATAATCCAAGTACATCAAGGTGCTAATTGAATATGATGAGTAAGCTGTGCATACTAATTGTCACTAATAAGGTTAATTTTGATTCCTTAGGCTTATAACTCCTAGTCGCCTACATAATGGTTCAAGTCAACTTGATGTCCCTCATTATTCATTAGGAAAATGTGTTCTGTGAAGTTGATTTCATTATGTGTGAGCCCGGAAGATTTACACCATTGGTTGTCATTTTAACATTCAAAAGTTTTCCAAATGTGAAACATGAAAGTAACTGCTCATGCAACCTCAACTTCATTGTACCAGTGATACTTAGAGCACTTCATTAGGCTGATGTTTGAATCAAAAGGACTTTCTAAGTCTACTACATTTCTTCATCTGTTTAGTATATTTTTAAATACCTGCTACTGGTCTTGTCATCCTAGGCAGTTTACTTATCTTCTTTGGACTCCAGACTTCCCTTCTTTTAAACTAAAGAGATGAAAAAATGATAGCTTAATCCTGCATTTATGTGCCCTTTGCCTCGCCCATTGAGAAAATTCAACCTAAAAATTAGTAATCTGGAACCTTGAAAAGGCCATAACATATATCTAAAAACTTGATCTTGTTGTTGTTGTTGTTGTTTTGTTTTTTGAGTGCTAAGCTTTGTAATACTGTAATTGGTGGGCCCACAACTTTATGTGTTTGTCAAAGCCCACAGAACTGTACAACACAAAGAATGAGCCCTAATGAAAATGATAAGTGTTTAAGTAAAAATAATGTGTCACTATAGGTTCACCAATTATAGCAAACATACCACAGGAATGTGAATATTAGTAATAGGAGAAACTGTGCGCAATGAGGAGTTCAATATGAGACCTCTCTATACTTTTTGCAGTGTTTCTGTAGCCTAAAACTTCTCTAAACATGTTGTTGTTGTTGTTGTGACGTGCTGTGGAGTCAGTTCCAACTCATAGCAACCCTGTACAGGGTTTCCGAGGCTGTAAATCTTTACAGGAGCAGAAAGCCTCCTCTTTCTACCTACTCTTTCAAATTGCTGACCCTGAGGTTAGCAGCCCAACTCATAACCACTATGTTACTAGCCCTAAACATAATCTATTTTAAAAGTATAGAGATAGATAATTGCATATGATCCCCTAGGGCAGGGTTTGAGGACCAGTTGCTTGCCTCCCTGCTGCCATCCTAGGTGAAGACTATAGATCTTGTGACTGCTTGTGGCAGCCCAACCAGCTGAGCAAAGTTCACTTCAGCAAAAGGAGAGGCTTGCTCTCAAATGCAAATCTGAGAGACGTCAGCTCATCCTGTAGGCACTGCAGTGCAAAAGGAGAATGGCATTCTTGGGCGAGTTCAATGATGATTTAACAAAGTTGTGACAATTTGATTGTCCCTGCTCCCTCACAGTGGCAGAAGTCCAAGAACAAAGCAGTCTCCTTTTTCTCCTCAATACAGAGATTCTAGCCTGTCTGTCCCTCCGAGGTTGACTGACCAACTGGAAAATAAATATCTGTCTTACTTTTCACCATGTGCTAATCCACTTTCATCCTACCTAACCAGGAGCAGGAGAAACCCAGATCCACTGAGGAAACAGTGCCAGATGAAGAGACTGAGCAAGCAAAAGGAGGGAGCTCAGGTATACAAATCCATACAAATGTCCCCAGTGGGACTAAGTTACTGGAAGGAACAGAAGAGAACACTAATGAAAACTGCAATAGGAATTTTTAAGGACATGTGATCAGAGAACAAAGAGATTCTCAAGCCAAAAACTAAAATAAATTTAATATTCCAATATTAAAACATCATAGTGGTGATGGTGGTGGTGGTGGTGGTGGTGTGTCGAGTCTGTTCTTACTCATAGTGATCCTGTATAGGGTTTCCAAGGCTGCAAATCTTTATGCGAATGAAAGGTTTTATCTTTCTACCAGAGAGCAGCTGGTAGGTTAGATCTAATGACCTTGTGCTCAGCAGCCCAGTTTGTGATCCACTACATTACCCAGGCTCTTTATTAAAACATAACAGAATAGGGAAAGCATACTGGTCCAAAAAATGAAAGAAAGAAAATAGAAACAATTTTGGGTCCTGAAAAAACGAAATGGAAAAAATCTTTTAGTACATATGTTGTTGTTGTTGAGTTACCGTCCAATTTCATGAAAGAAACCCAGTATTAGTGTTATCTAAGAAACAACTGGTGGGTTTTAACAACCAACATTGTGGTTAGCAATCAGGTGATTATCCTTCAATGCACAACAGGACTCCTTATTTCCTATGCTGCTGCTGCTACTATGATGTGCCATTGAGTGGGTTCTAACTCATAGCGATCCTGTATAGGACTGTCCAGGCTGTCAGTCTTTACAGGAGCAGAAAATCTCATCTTCCTGCAGAGGCTGATGAATTCAAACTGCTTACCTTGCAGTTAGCAGCCTAACAATTAATCCCCTATGCTTGTTGTTGTTGTTGTTGTTAAGTGCCATCGAGTCGGGTCCGACCCGTAGCGACCCTGTACAGGGTTTCCAAGGGTGTAAATCTTTACGGGAGTAGAAAGCCTCATCTTTCTCCCGCGGAGCGGCTGGTAGTTTCGAACCGCTGACCTTAAGGTTCGCAGCCCGATTCGTAACCACTACGCTACCAGAGCTCCTTAATCCCCTATGCTACAGGGAACCTTTTATTATGTATGTTGACTGTGGTGGTTGTGTGCTATCTTGTCAGTTCCAATTCATAGCAACCCTGTATAGAGGTTTCTGAGGGTGTAAATCTATACAGGAGTAGAAAGCCTCATCTTTCTCTGCTGAGCAGCTGGTAGATTCGAACTGCTGATCTTACAGTTAGCAGCCCAGCTTGTAATACACTATGCTAATTTTTTTAATCAAAAGTAAAAGGCTTAGAGACTTATTTAAACAATACAACTACAATGTCTAGAAGGATGAAAGAGATGGCAAACAATTTAAAAAATAAAAGATCCTTTGAATTGAAGTGAATTTGGAATTTGGTGGTAGGAAAGTCTAAGGAGAAAAACGGTTTAGATCCACATTAAATATTTTCTTGTGAGTAAAGGATCTTCAATGGTAAAGAGAAAACTATATTACAAGTCTAAAATAAACTGTAATAGTAGAAGCCAAACTCTCTAGCATCAAATTTATCATGTGCAAGATTGCATATAGGAAGACAGAAACACATAATTAGGATCTATAAGAGAAAATAACTGCTATTCATAAATCCCATATTTGGTTATTATTAATTGAATTGTGTCCTGGAAAAATGCGTTGTAAATGAGGATAAAATAATATTTGATACATAGAGCTGTTAAGAGAATTAAATGAGTTAATATGGGTACAGACAAATGAAGGTGTGGCATTACAAAATAAACACGAGACAACAAGGTCAGTTTAAATGGTGGGGTCGGTTGTTCAAACTCACCAGCCACTCCTGAGAGACTCTATACAGGGTTGCTGTGAGTCAGAACCCACTCAACTACAATTAACAACAACATAAGACAAAGATAGCAAATATAATAAATCAAGCAAAACCTCTATATTCAAAACTAAAGTAATAAACCCAACAGATTTCTAATAATATTGGTTGGAGAGTGGGGAAGAAAAAAGTTTAAAAAGCAACATAAGAATCTGGAAGGAGTTACATCCTCAAAAGCAAGAATGGCTTAAATAATTAGACTATTATATGCAATTTTATAAAATTGAAAACTTTAGTCAACAGGGTTAGTTTTCTAGCAATCAATTAATTCTGAAGAGTGATTCAAGACAAGTTAGAAAATTTGACTAAACCAAAAGTCATGGGAGAAAACTTTATTTAATATCTACTTTGCTGCACAAGACCTCTTTAAAGTGTTCAAGAATAAAGGTATCACTGACCCAAGCCACGGTATTTTCAGTAACATCATATGCATGTGAAAGTAGGACAATACATTACATCATGACAATCTTCCTTTTTTGTAATGAAGTAAACATGAGAACAGTGTTTTAATATTCTAGACAAACAAAGGTACCTGTTTCCAGAGTATAAGTTCAAGAAAAAGTAAGAAACTAGAAAAACAAAATGCTTAGCGCCTCAAGACCTTAGGAGTTACCAAACCTCTGGTTATTGAGAAGGTGAGTTGGCTGCAGCCCTCCAAACACAATCCTAGCTTCCTTGGTAAGAGGGAATTCCTGGAGTCTTTTACAGAGCAATTCTCCTTGTCACTCCCCAACATTTGTCTCATCTTCAATAAACAAATAATGATTAGAGCTTTCAAACTATTTCTGTATATTCATACAGTTTCAAAAATGAAAAGATTACTGATTCACTAAGTAATGTGAGCAAAGCCTTAACAGAAAATCCTATTAAAGATATATTATAAACAATACCACTCTAGGTCAGTTTTACTTGTTGTTGTTGTTATTAAGTTCCATCGAGTTGATTTTGACACATAGCAACCCCATAAAGGGTTTGCAAGGATCAGCTGGGGGTTTGAACTGCTGACCTTGTGGTTAACAGTCCAGTGCTTATCATACAGCACTACATCAGGAATCCAATTTCACTTAAGAACTTAAAATATTAATAAATTGAAATCAGCAGTATGTTATAAGAAATAATGCATAATGACTAAGCAGGGCTTGTCCTAGGACTAAGAGGATGATTCAACATTACTGTATCTACCAAAATAACTCATTACATTAGAAATATACTAGAAAACACTTGATAAAATAAACCAGTCATTCTTTAAAAAGTTTTTAAGAATAGAAAGAAATATAAGTCCTATATGAAATACAACTATTTGTCAGAAACTACCATAAAATCTACTCATATTATAAAATATTATTAATACCCCTACTAGGATCAAGAATTATATAGAAATGTCTTAATTAAATTCTAGTATTTAACATTTTAAAGTGTCTACTAAAGAAAAAAAGAAATTACATAAAGCATATGTAAATATTTTTAAAGAAGATAGAATGAGCTTTATTTTTAAATTATATGAAGTGTAAGTAGAAAATTCAAGAAACTCACTACCAAATCAATTAAAATTTAAAAAGACATTTACTACAAATCTGAGGATGGAAAATATTATTTACAGAAAGAAAGAAAAAAAAAAAGCATACTTAAAGATAATGTAATCAAAATAACCTATATAGAATTCTAACATTCTATAAAGAGCTATATAGAGTGTTACTGTTGTTGTTAGGTGCAGTCCAGTTGGTCCTAACTCATAAGTGACCCTATGCACAACAGATCAAAACACTGCCCTATCTTGCGCCATAAAGAGCTCTGGTAGTGTAGTGGTTACGAATCGGGCTGCTAACCTCAGGGTCAGCAGTTTGAAACTACCAGCTGTTCTGTGGGAGAAAGATGAGGCTTTCTGCTCCCATAAAGATTTACAGCCTTGGCAACCCTATACAGGGTCACTATGAGTCAGAACCGACTCCACGGCACATAACAACAACAAATCCTGTGCCATCCTCACAACTGTTGCTGAGCTTGAGCCCACTGCTGCTGCCACTGTGCCAATCCATTTCCTCAGATGTCTTCCTCTTTACACGGACCCTACATTTTAACAAGCATGATGCTCTTTTCTAGAGACTCATCCCTCCTGGAAGTCACTAGTACTCTTAATATTCTTCTCCAACACCATAATTCAAATGCATCAATTCTACTAAGGTCTTCCTCATTCATATGCCTACAAGGTCACTGAAATACCATGACTTGGGTCAGACACACCTTAGTCCTCAAGCTGTTATCTTTGCTCTTTAACACTTTAAAGAGGTCTTTTGCAGAAGATTTGCCCAATGCAATAAGTCCTTCGATTTCTTAACTACTATGTCCATGAGTCCCCAATTCATCTGTCAGTTTGTCATACTGTAGTGATGTGTGTGTTGCTATGATGGTGAAAGTTATGCCATCAGTATTTTAAATACAAAGAGGTTACGCCCATGGAGGAGAGGTTTCATCTGAGCTTCCAACAAAGATAGACTAGGAAGGAAAGGCAGACTACTACTGAATATTTAGCTAATCAAAACCTTACAAACAGCAGTGAAACACTGTCAGATAGCACCAGAATATTGAATGTTGAAACATGATGAATAGCACCAGAATATTGTCAGCTATAGTGCCTGAGGATGAGCCACTCAGGTTGCAAGGCATTGAAACACCAATGGGGAAAGCTGCCTCTTCAAAGTAGAGGTGACCATGATGACCGGAATGGAGAAAAGCTTTCAGGACCTTCATTTGCTGATGGGGCACAGCTCAAAATAAGGAGAAAAATAATCCATAATTATCAGAACATGGAATATGCAAAGTATGAGCCTAGGAAAATAAGTTGTCAAAAACAAAACAGAATGCATAATGATCGTTATCCTAGGTATTTATGAGCTGAAATGAACTAACATTGACTATTGTGAATCTGGCAATCATATGCTTTACTATGTCAAAAATGAAAAATTGAAGAGGAATGAAGTCACACTCATCATCAAAAAGAATATATCAGTATCTACCTTGAAGTATAACGCTGTCTGTGATAAGGTAATATCCATATGCCAAGAAGGAAGGCCAATTAATACTACTATTATTCAAATTTATGCATCAACCAATAAAGCCAGTGGTGATGAAATTAAGGAATTCTACAAAGTTATTTAGTCTGAAATGTAATCAAGATGTATTGGTAAATACTGGTGACTGGAATGTAATGGTTGGAAACAAAGAGGAAACATCAGTATTTGGAAAATATGGCCTTGGTGATAGAAATAATGCTGGGGATCACATGGTAGAGTTTTGCAAGACCAATGACTTATTTCAAATACAACTTTTAAAGAAAATTAAAGATGAATATATACATGAACCTCATCAGATGGAATACACAGAAATCAAACAGATTACATCTTGTGGAAAAAGACAGAAATTTGAGGCTAATATGTATTATAACATACATTATAATATCATGTAAACTCAACCCAGATATAGAAGTATGCAAAGTAAAACAGACCTATAAGACTGAAAAGAGAGAGCCAGAGATCCAAGTTTAAGAAAAAGAGCAACACCAAAACTTTAAGGTAAAAAGAGGGAATAACCCAGTTGTTGAACTTCCAAAAAAGATGAAATCAAATAGATTTCAAGAATAAATAAAAAAATTAATAAACCTATCTATAGCCTTAAAATCAAGCCTTACTCCCAGCCCTAGCCCAACCACCACTCCTAACACTAATCCGAGTCCTAACCATAACCCTGGCAATAAATGAAGCCATTGGCTTAGCCAAGACCTAGCCATAGTCCCAACCGTAACTCTCATTCCTGAATCACATCTACCCCATGCTCCAAAATAAATAAATAAACATAAGACCTTTTTATATAACATTTCTTTGTGCTTTAGGTGAAATTTTACATAAAAAACTAGTTTTCCCAGTCCTGGTGTGGTGCTGTGGGTTAATGCGCCAGACTGCAAAGCCGTTTGAACTGCAAGGTCACTGGGCAGCTGCTCCTCAGAAACCCTATACAGGGTCGCTATGGGTAAGAATTGACAGCACTCAACAACAACAACAATAACAAGATATATTTTTAGATAGATCTCTGAAGGAAGAAGGCACAGACAGAAGAGAAAAAGGAAAGACAAGAGGGAAGGGAGGCTGTCACTAACAGAGAAACTAATACACAAGCAGGATTCATCATTAATATTATTACTTAGTTCTTTTCCATGTTTCTTTAGGAATTGGATAATCTGCCAAGTATAGAAGAGATAAATTCTCTGATTCAGAAGAAAAACCATCCTGTACCCATCTTGGAAACATGGAAGCAGAAAAGTAAGCCCCTGAGATTCCTATTCCAGATGCCTACTGCTGTAGGCACTGGGATTCCGTCCAGGACACATGTAAAAGAAGACTCATGACCACACTCTGAAGAAGCATAGTCATGTGCTTCTCCATCTCAATGCTGAGCCTCCTCTACATCCCTGGACACTGGACACTGGGCAGAGATCACATACCAAGCACAGAGTTCCTTCCAATCCAACAATGCAAGAGTAGCCTGGTGAAGTTTCTTGAGTCACTAAATGCAAGTAAGGTAACAACTAACTGTGGATTCCTGTCCCCTGCAACTCTTCTTCATCATAAACTTGTCTACATCCCAAATGAAGTTGGGTAATGAATAAGGAAGAATGTACAAAAACCAACGCATTTGAGTTATGGTGTTGGAGAAGAATTTTTAAAATATCATGGACTTCAGAAGAACAAACAAATCTGGAAGAAGTACAATCAGAATGTTCCTTAGATGTCAGGATGGCACGACTTTGTCTCTCATAATGTGGTCATATTATCAGGAGGGGCCATTCCCTAGAGAAGGAAAGGACATTATGTTTGGTAAAGTGGAGGGCCATCAGAAAAGAGGAAGGTCCCAAATGACATCGATTGGCACAGTGGCAGCAGCAATGGGCTCAAGAGTAACAGTAATTGCAAGGATGGAGCAGTAAGGGATAATGTTCTTTCTGTTTTGCACAGCATCGCTATGAGTCAAAACCAACTCAATGGCACCTACCAATAACATCCCCAATGAAAAAGAAAATAATAGCAGATCCAACTTTCTCAGCTTAAGGTTTATATAATTTGAAAAGCTCAAGAAGCCCTAATGGCACAGTGGGCAACATATTGGGCTACTAGTTATAAAGTCAGTGGTTCAAACCAGTGGCTCCACAGGAGGAAGACAAGGCTTTCTATTTGCATAAGGTCAGATCAGCTGGAATCTACTCAAGGGCAGTAGGTTTATTTTGTTTTGTTTTTTAGCTTTAGTTCGTAGTTGCTGCACATAGTTAACACACGCAGCAACTAACTGAAAGGGTATTGGTTTGAGTTTTCCCAGAGGTACCTTGGAAGAAAGGCCTAGTGATCTGCTTACCAACAATGAGCCATTGAAAACCCTAGTTCTACTCTGACCCACATGAGGTGACCATGAGTTGAAATCAACTCCACCGCAACTAGTAATTATGAAAAAGAATATGAATTCCATATACAAAACTAAGGGGAAAAGGTGATGTTGCACTGTAGGATCTGCACTGGACTGTGAACCAAAAGATTGACTGTTCAAACCCACCAGCTGCTCCTCGGAAACCATTAATAGGTTGCTAGAGTTGGAACCGACTTGACTGCAACAACTTTTTTTTTTTTTTTCTGTTATCCTTTTTCATTATCTATGTTGGGAATTGTGGCATTTTTTCTAATCTTCATGATTTCAAACATTAAACATTTAGTTTCCATTGTCATATAACAAATGAGTATTTTTATATTTTGAAGTTTCTGACAGTCTTTGTATTTGTTTATGGACAATTTCATTTCTACAATAATATTTCTCCAATCATATTTGAATTTTTATGGAATAAATAATTAAGGGAAACAATACAAAATTATCACCATTCATCTGTCAGTTTGTCATACTGTGGTGGCTTGTGAGTTACTGTGATTCTGGAAGCTATGCCAATGGTATTTTAAATACCAGCAGTGTCACCCATGGTGGGCAGGTTTCAGATGACCTTCCAGATGAAGACAGACTAGGAAAAAGGAGTGACGAACTACTTCCAAATACTTAGTCACTGAAAACCTTATGACTAGCAGAGAAATATTGTCAGACATAGTGCTGGGAAATGAGCCTCTCAGGTTGGAAGGCACTCAAAATGCAACTGGGCTAGAGTTGACCATGATGATGCTACTGGAGTAAAGCCCAAAGACCAGAAGAGTTGTAGGATGACATCAAGAACATCATACAAGAAGAAAGCAAAAAGTCATTAAGAGACCTCCACAGCAGCCACATGACCACGCTCAGAGCCTTCACCTGAGATGACCTGTTCTACTTCAACAACATTAACTTGGACCCCCTTACAGAAACTTATGAGATTCTTTTTTGCCTGCAGTACTTTGCCCACTGGCCAGAATATTTCATCTTTGCAGAAGCACCTGGTGGAGAGCTAATGGGTTATATCTTGGGGAAAGCAGAAGGCTCAATGGCAAGGGAAGAATGGCATGGACACATCACAGCTCTGTCTTTTGTCCCAGAATTCCGATGCCTCAGTTTGGCTGCTAAACTTATGAAGTTGTTAGAAGAGATTTCAGAAAGAAAGGGTGGCTTTTTTGTGGATCTCTTTGTATGAGTATCAAACCAAGTTGCAGACAACATGTACAAGTAGTTGGGTTACAGCGTTGACAGGACGGTCATAGAGTTCTATTCAACCAGCAATGGAGAGCCTAATGAAGATGCTTATGATATGAGGAAAGCACTTTCCAGAGATACAGAGAAAAAATCTGTCATACGATTGCCTCATCCTGTGAGGCCTGAAAACATTGAATAACCATGGGCAGTGGTTTTTTGGCAGATACTCCAGATAGTTTATGGACAATTTTTATTTTCATTGGATGATCTTAGAACTGTATTAGGAGAAAAAGAATCAGTTAACTCCTACAGAAATCAAGAGACTTCGGGTTATAAACTTATTCCAAACCTCATTGTTTTCATTTAACAATATTGTACTTACTAAAGTTATTAAAAGCTATCCTAGTGGTATAATGGTTAGTACTGGACTGCTAACTGAATGATGAGTGGATCAAACCCACCAGCAGCTACCATAAAGATTACAGCTTAGGAAACTCTACAGGGCAGTTCCACTCCATCATATAACACTGCTGTGAGTCAGAACCAGCTATACAGCACATAATGAAGCTGTTCTCTGTAGTAAAATTCAATCAAGAAGGCAGCTAGGTCAAAAGACATTACACTATTATGGTTCATAATGTATAGTAAATGCTGGGTAACACCTTAATCCAATTTCCTCCTAAATTCTATGCCTAAGAATCACTGCTGCAAGTTCCGGAAAAAGATGGTGGATTGGGTGGAAGTGCAGTGACGAGCTCTGCTGAGAACAACACAGAATACAGGACCAAGGAGGCTCAGGGAATGGTCCCAGTACTCTGAACCACATATAAAGGAATATTTAGAAGGTTGGAAGACTTACAGCTGGGGAGTTTGTGGCAGAAGCAAGAAATCCATTGCTTCCTGGTTC